>NW_006432945.1:2765314-2775435 GCF_000325575.1 Pteropus alecto
CCGTCCCTCCGCCCTCGACCAATCCTCCGCCCTCGCCCCCCCCCGCTCCCCGCCCCCATCCGCTGCCATCTCCCGGAGTGCCCGGAGTTAATATCTTCCCAGCCACCCGCCGCTTCTTTCCTCTCTCCAGCAATTTTTATATTTTATTAAGTGTCTCTTCCTTTTTCTTTTTTCTTTCTTTTTCTCTTCTTTTCCTTTTTCTTTTTTTTCTTTTCTTTTTGGCATTGCTTTGCAGATGTTGGGATGAGAGTCGGAGCTGAATACCAAGCCCGGATCCCTGAATTTGATCCAGGTAGATATATTTGCTTAGGCAAAATCCTGTCTCCCCTTTGCTGGGATTGGTTTAGGGTGGAAGGGGTAGAGGACGGGCGGGGTAGGGGTCCGAGTGTGCGGTTGGGAGGTGATGCGGGGCTGGGATGGGCAGGTATCTCTGGCGGGAGGCTGTCAAGCTTGGCAGGGCTGTGACACAGGGCGTGTGGGCAGATGTGTGCATTGCAAGGTTAACATGGTTCCTTTGGAGGCCACTTGCTCGCTGGTGACATCGCCCTTCTGCCCCCGGAGCCCGGGGCGATGTAGGGGAGAGCAGAGGGAGCTGGCCCTCGGCGGATTAGGGGTCCGCGACTGGGGGAGGAGCGGCTGCGGGACCGCGGGCTGGAGGAGAGGCTGGCAGTACGGGCTGTGTGTGGAAGAACCATGCCAATGTCAATTGCCATTCCACCGGCCGGGGGAGCCGAGGGCCGCGCTCCACGAGGGCGCCTAATGCCTGGACTGCTGTCACCGGCCGAAGCCCAAAGCGAACCCTGCCCGACCCGCGCGCACCCGGGATTTTATTTTTTCTTTCTTTTTGGCTAGGTGGTGTAGCTTTGCTCGCGACAGCTCTGCGGAGTGTAGGAGCCGAGGAGAGAAAGGGATGGGGGAAGGGGTGGGGAGAAGCCAGAGGCACACACCTCGCTCGCGAGCCAGCCCTAGGAAGTCAGACCACAGGACAGTGGCGGCAGCTGCCAAGGAGACATTTTCTCCCGGAGCAGCCAGGTTCCAGCGGCCTCTGCCAACCCAGCTTGCGGGCTCCCTGTCTACTTTTCTCCAAACAGGCTCCCTGGCGGTCACGGGATTTCAGCCTGGACGGGGATTGGGCGAGAGTTCCGCATATGGAGGCGCCCTTGCTGGAGCCTCTCGGAGTGGAGCGTGTTTCCTTCTCCCCACCCCACCCAGACCCTCTTCAGTTCAGCCTTTGGACAGACTTTGAAGGGGCTGGGTTTCTTCTTCTTTTGGTCAGTTTTTATGCCCATTGCCTGCGCATAATAACGTTGCGTCAGTGTCAGACTCTTGAATTCTGTATTAGATATTAATGGGATTTACTTGTATTTTCTTGGGGAAAATAGCACGTTTATTTGATTATAGGGTATGGATGGGTATTTCATTTCGCCTCTGCCTGTTATGGCAATTCAAAATGGTATTTACCAACCAGTTAAAGAGTATTAGGTAGCAAAACTCCTGTTCCAAGGGAGGGAGTAAAATCAATGAGTGTTAAGAGAATTGTCAGTGCAGGCTATTTTTCAATAGGTTAAAACAACCATATAAGAGTTCTCACTAGATCTGGTTGCTTTCTAGTGACATTGCGGTTAATACATTTTATTCAGAAGCTATCATTGTGTGTACTGGTGGGCTTCAAATAATTTAAAATGTTTTGTGAAACTAATTTTCATGTAGCTAGAATGTGAGTAGCACTTTCACATTACTGTGCTGCTCAGGTTTTAGCTTGACATTTAGAAAGAACATGGTTTGACTTAAGATAGACTGAATTCAGTTCCCAGCTCTTTTATCTTTGTGCTCTGAGCAAGTCACTAGCCTTCTCTGAGCCTCAGTTTCCCTAGCTGTACAATAGAAGAAATTAAAAATACTTAATGGAATTCTCACTAAGAATACAAGACTGGGCAGTTATTTAGAAAAGGCTAAATTTCATAATTAAGAATGATTCTGCATACATGAGTTCTTTTCTGATTTGGGGCTTTCATTGGGACTTGGCTTTGGTTGGAATTGATAAACCTTTTCCAAATTAGAACTCAACAGCCAGGATTATTTCATAGGTTAATAAATATACTTATCTTTTTGTCCCATTAGTTAGGTTTACATTTCATAGACAACTATAAGGGTCTTGTCTTGAAATGCCAGACTTAATGCTGAAACAAGTTTATGCATGTCATGGCCTGATCACTGTAAAGCATTTTTGTTTCATAATAGGCTAAATACTGGAACAAATTTCAAAATTGAAAAGTAATTCATTAGAAGTGCAGAATACTTCTTAGGTGGTTTCACATGGCTACTATTTGGATTATCCAGTTTACTTAATAATCATATTTTGCTTGTTTTGAACCTAAGAATATTTGTGGGGGGAAAAGTCACTGAAATATTACTGTATTTTAAAATTATATTTTTAACTTATTTACTCAGACTATAATTGCTATTCTTTATTAGAGTAAAGATAAATGTCATTATGTAAATTCACCTATTCATTTTTCTTTCCAATCTTCTGCAGAAGAATACTAAACCGGAGGACAACTAAAACTAGTTACTGTTTAATCTTAGGTCGTTTGGCTCTTACACACAAGACCCTTAATCAACTTGTGTATAGTTTTTGTTTTTTTGTTTTTTTTTTTTTTGCTGTTATGGGCAAATCTTGTTAAGCATATGTAGATTATCAATTATTAGACACTTTTTACAAGGAAATACTGAACCTTTATGCCATTCAACATAGTACCTACCATTGTTTTATTTTATTCTGAGTGTTATACTGTTGCGTGAAGTATTTACTTCGCATCAATATAATTGGGTGAAAATTTAAACGTATTTCCCTAGAAAAGATAAGAGATTTATTAATGATAGAAGTTGAGATATAGTCAGCTCTTCTCACTCCTTTTCTCTTTTTCATACCTTTATCTTTAGCCTCATAAATCACTCTATAGAGATTGTTCATCCATGGCCATCCAAGTCATCTGGAAGAAAAATTCCTTGGGTGCCAAGATTATTATGATCAGTATGTAGAAAAATTAAAAGAGACTTTTTTTGTGGAAGATATTTTTATTAGAGGAGTTGTTAGTGATGATAGGAATTAAACAGAAAGAATACATTACTGACATTTAGAAACAGAAGAATTGTGATTTAAATTAGAATTAATGAAGTTAGAAGATTTTAGAAATAGTTTAGTTAATGTACCATTGCTAAGAATGCCTTTATAAAAATTTACTTATTGGATTTCCGACTATTTTCTTAGATTCCTTTTTTTTCTTTCAATTATTTACTAGGTCTTCCCAACTTTTATTTAGTGCCTACTGACTATCCTTATATCATAAGGAACAGTTTTTGTCTTATCATATGGCTTTTAGCTAAGATGGCGTAGAGACCTTGGATAAACTACCTGACGTGTCTAGGCCTTAGTTTTCTTAGTTGTAAAAGGGAGACAATGATAACTATATCATAGGATTAAGTGAAACTTAATATATAAAGAAATGTTCTTCAGAATAATTTGTTTGAATACATAGCCATAAAATTTTGAAAACACATTTTCTCATATATTTTCAAGTCTACATCTATTATTTGTCACTGAGTTGAAATTTGTCACTGAGTTGAGAAATGTAATCTCCAGTGTATTGAAAATATTAACACTTTGAAATAAAGCTGTTATATCCTTGTTTAAAATGCATCCAATTAAATATAACTAGAGTAATGTGATGGTATCTATTTTATAAAATATTTGAACAGACTCCTAACAGTCTGAAAGTTTACATAGTTCCTTTTTGTCTTTGAAATCATTTCCATGCATTTTCCCTGAAGGATTTTATAATGTGCTTTTGTGCTTGAAAGCGCTTTATTGATCACCTGTTCAATTTCTCTACCACCATAATATGTATTCTTGTGAACATAAGGTTCTAAGTGTTAAATCTCTTCTGGTATGAGTTATTACAATGAATGCATAATTGATTAACATTCTAATAGTCATGGTGCCTTGAGTAAAGGAGGGCTTTGCTGATAGCCTTTGGCACTATAGAGGTTTTAAAATTTTAAGCAGTGTATTCCTAGATTTGGAATAGGTGAGAGACCTGCCTTTTTATTTTGGTGAGAAAAGGCCATTTACAAGGGAAGTCAAAAGTAGAATGAGCGGATAGCTTAGACTACAGGTGAGTTCTCAGACAGATGGTCTTGGGAAAGAGAACAGGGAAGTTGTAGGTATGAAAATTGATTCCCATGAGATTATTCATGCTTATGTACCCCTTGGAAAGTCTTTGTTTATCCCAATGTGAAGTTGGTGAATTAAGTATATGATTCAGAGCCTAGTTTATAAATGGTAGAAATGAAAAATATATTTGGAGTGTCTTAATAGTCTTAACACTTAAACTCTTTATAGAATATTCTATGATTTCAAAGTGCTTATTTTAAATGTCTTAAAGGAAATCTAAAAAGTAGAGTTTTATTTTTTATGCTTAATTTTGAAATTTGCTATTTGAAATTTGGTATAGAAATCCCGGCTTATCAAAATTATGCAATTATCCTTTCATATCCACTGAGGATTGGTTTCAGGACCTCTCGAAGATACTGCATATAAGCTCAAGTCCCTTATATAAAATAGCACAGCATTTACACATAACTGATGCACAGCCTCCCATATACTTTTAATCATCTCTAGATTACTTATACTGCCTAACGCAATGTAAATGCTGAGTAAATAGTCGTTAGTTATGTTGTTTAGGGCAGGGATCTCCAACCCCTGGGCCGCAGACTGGAAAGTCCGCAGCCTGTTAGGAACTGGGCTGCACAACAAAGTGAGTGGCAGGCCAGCAAGCGAAGCTTCATCTGTATTTGCAGCTGCTCCCTAGCACTTGCATCACCGCCTCAACTCCACCGCAGATCATCAGGCATTAGATTCTCAGGAGCACTGGTCCCTGTTGCCAACAAGGTGGGGACCGCTGGTTTAGGGAATAGTGATGAGCAAAAAAAGTCAGTACATGTTCAGTATAGACAAAACCATCATAGGCCGAACCATATAGTACATATCCACAACAACATAACTTTTTTTTTTTTTCCAGAATAGTTTTGATCTCATGGTTGATTGCATCTGCAGATGTGGAATCCATGGATCCAGAAGGCCAACTATACTTTTGTTTTATAGTTGTTGTTTTTCCCCAATTGGTCTCATAAATATACTTTACTAACTGTAGTTGAGGAGATCTAAAAGTATCAAAGGGATTAAACTTAAGTTTCCTTTAATACTTTTGAAAATTTCAATAATTTTCACAACTTATGCTACTGTAGCCTATTAAAATTATAGCTTGCTATCTAGATTTTGATTTGTTTAATCCATTTGGAAGATAAAATACTTATAAGGCTTAATTTGTGAGTCAAGGTTTGATTCTCAGTATTTCTGAATATCAGATAATTTTGAGGTATAATCTTAAGTATTACAGAAAACAAACATCTGGTTTAGGTTCTTTAGATATTTTAGTTCATTTCTACTTTTGTGATAGAAAAGGTAAAACTTTATTGGATGCAAAGCATCCTTGGGGTAAATTGTTTTTAATAATACAAGTTACTTTCTCCTTTTATAGGAAAGGAATCAAGTCTGAGTTGTCAGAAAAACAAAAAGGTCATTTCAGCTATTCAGTTTTATTTTAGACGGGTTGTTGAGAAGAGGCATCAGCCATTTGTGTTAGAACCCCATGAGGTTTTATTCCTTTATATTTTTATTTGATTCATAATGTGAAAAGAAGCCCTTTTAGTGTAGAGAAAGAAGAGAGAACTTAAAGAACTGTTTTCAATAAACATATACTAGCAGTAAGTTATATAATATATACCATATACTAGCTACTTATATGTATTAATTCATTTAATTTTTGAACAACTTTGTGAAGTAGGTATTCTCATCATCCCTATATTTAACGATGAGTTACATTGAGGCACAGACAGATTAAGTAAATTTGCCCAAGGTGACAAAGTTAGGAAGTGGCAGAGCTGGGATTCAAACTTGGAGTCTGGCTCTGTAATAGTTACATCATTATAAAATATCTCATTTCTGTGAACATCAGTCATTTCTTGGGCCTAGTTGACACATGCATGATTGAAAATGGTGAAGTCCAATTCAAGGGTTCGGGAAAGAACATTGTGAAATGCCTAAGTAGGCATTCTGTACTACCAGACACCATTTCTCTCTCTCTCCACACACACACCCTATTAGAAGAGCTGTTGGTCCCCGCAGCTTGGATGCCAGTTTCTGCCAATCAAGTTGTTAATTATAGTGCTAAGATTTTGGGGGAGATACTTAACTGTTTATTCTTCACTGGGAAAAATACAAAAAAATAGTTTATATTTGTTTAAAGAGATATTTAATGAAATTATTTTAATTCAGATCTGTAATGCAAGAATCAGATGCAAGGAAATATGTTTAAATATTAAGCATCATATTAAGACTTGAGACTTAATGGAAACCTTTGTTGCATTCCATGTTCTATTAAGTAGTATTTAAATTATTGTCATAATCCATTGTGAAAAAAAGTGCCATGTTAAAGGTTTGAAGTTTAAGATATTCACTAGAAATAGCAATAGATTTTATTCAGTGAAGGCCTCTGATCAGTTTAGATATTTCTGTTTCCATTGAATGATTTGGTTCTTTTGTGTTTATGTTTTTATTTTATGTGGTTAAAATTAAATATATATTTTAATATTGAAGTTTTTAAAAGACATTAAAATTTATTTTCATTGACTAAATTTTGGATAATGTACTTCTAACTTGAATTTTCTTAAATTCTCAGCTATTTTTGTCCTATTTTATTAAAGATACTTATGACAAAAAATAGGTTTTGCTTTTAGATTTATTTTCTAATTGTGGTTTTTCTAATACTTTGATAGTATTGTCTCATTCTTCTCCATCCTTAATTCTTCCTTATAGTAAAACATATATAATTTAAAAAAACAATTTCAGGTTTGTATTTCACCAACAGTGTATCATTCTCTAATTAAAATTTCTTGATTGAATATACAGTAGTGATGTATGATGATTGTCCAAAAATTAAAACCTACGGAGTGATATTAAATTATTGCTTGATAGATAACTTTTCTAGATTGAAATTATAGTGGCAGTTTCTTTATCCGTGGAAATGAATGTTCTGTATTCCAGATACCTTATAACTTCATAAATGATCATGGTTTAACCTCAGAATTCTGTTAATATTATTTTGGGATTCTGGTCATTAGTTGGTGGTAGCTATCAACACTTCATAAAAGTCAATTATGACATTCATAGACGAGTCTTTTTAAAATAGGTAGCAACGGATGCTTCATTTGTTGATAGTTTTAATGAACTCAGATGCACCTAAGAATGGGAAGAAGCCAGAAAAAGACCACTGAGTAATTAAAAGACAGACCCCGTGGGCATGTACTTGTCTCTAGGATAGCTATGTCAGCCTTCATTCGTTCTGTATTCTCAGTTTACATGTAGTTTCAGTAGAGATTGATTTTTCTGACTTTAGATTATAACAGATGAGAAATAAATTAGAAACAGCAATAGTATACTCCTAGATTAGATGTAGACTCTTGCATTACTTTAAAAATAAGTAACATTCCTAACTTTTACATTTTTTGACTTTTCCTATTATATAGAACATATACTTTTATTAATATAAAATGTAATAAATAAAAAGGAATCCTAAAAAGGAATAGCTGGCAGGCTTCTAGTAAGGAATAAGATTAAATAAAAATTGTAAAATGCATATACAAATATTTAAGAATTACAGTAATCTTGACCCATTTAGATATGGAGCAAAACAGTAACCACCCAAGGTATTCTCAATGGTTATAAGAGTTTTTAATGACTCCTAAGTAATGTGTAGAGGTTGAGTCAGAGTTATTACTTATAAAGAAGAGATGTATAAGGTACTCAAGGAAGTCTTTAAACGGGGTTAGATTCAGTGTTTATGAAATTTCCTTCATTTTCATATTTGGGATATTTACCATATTTAATGTAAATCTGTTTTCCATCTATTTTCCTGTGCTTTATTTCTGTCTCTTTTGTAGGTATTTACTAAAATAGAAATAAACTAATTTTGTTTACACTTATTTTGTATATAAATAAAAATCCATCATATTCAAAGTAATTAATTTTTTCTCTAGGTGCTACAAAGTACACAGATAAAGACAATGGAGGAATGCTTGTGTGGTCTCCATATCACAGTATTCCAGATACCAAATGTAAGTTTTGAAATCGAATGTTTATGTCAACAAAGATCTATCGACTAATGCAAAATGCAATTTATATTTTTTTGGGAGGGTATCTTAGATTCTTATTAAGAAAAACCATTTTGTCTGTTTTGTTTTGTTTTTTGATGGAGGTTTTATGTTAGAATGTTTTTCCTTTTGAAAGATAGTGGGTTGATCATTCCAATTTGTGTCAGGCCAGAAGACTGAGAAATCCTAGGATCTGATGGCATTGCTGCTTAAATCCTCAAGCAGGGGAGGGAGTTACTATGTAGACATCTGCACAGGCTTTTCCTCAGTGTATGGAGCTGTAAAGAAATGCCTTCAAACTTCAGAGAGCCCACTATCATTACCATTTTAAAGAGGAAAGGGGAAAGAACTGACTTCAGCAGCCATCAATCAGGTCATCTTTGTACTCTCCATTTCTGGACGGAGACCTTCTGGATCAATGACCATGCACTTCTTGAATCATGGTGTGGCTTTAGACTTCAATGTGATGTAGCGGACCTGATCCTTTGCGGCACATCAGATATAGGAAACTTGCAGGTAACAAAACTAAGATCCCCACCCCTCCATTTAGTTATCATTGAATTTGCTAAAACAAAAAACCACTGAACAGCTATTCTAGCAGCTGTAAAATAAGATTGTCTTTTGGAAATATTTACTAAATCTTGTAGATGTTCCATAATGGTTTATTTAATCCCATGAAAAGTAATGATCTGTGCATAGTAAGTTATATTTAGTGATGCCATAAGAGAACTAAAAATTGAAAACTGAGTATTATTTTGCATACTCGATAATTCTTCCTATTTAAAAGTTTCAGAATACCAGCACAAGGTCTAGCTGGTAATCTAGGAAATTAATGCTCTTGAGGCATTCTTACACAAAAAAACATGAAACTGTACATTTGGCCTTGAACTGTCGGGTTTCTTTGATTTAATCCTCCTTACAGGTAAAGGTTTTCATTCACAAACAGTGTCAGCATGTCATTGGCTTTTGCTGTTTTAGTACTGTGTTATATACTAGTACATTTCTTAGCAAAGTGGGAAACAAAATTCGGAAAGGCAACATTCTTGGTAGTGTGGAGTCTGTGGAATATGCAACTGAAGGTCTAGGGCTATACATTGGAATCACTTGGAGAACTTTAAAAAAAAAAATCACACTACTGATGTCTGGTCTCTGTCTCAAACCAATTCAATCAGAATTCTCAAAGGTGGAGCCCAGACTTAACTTTTTAAAAGCTCCCCTACTGATTTTAATGCACAGCCAGGGTTGAGAACCACAGATTTATTAATATTGTTTAGCCTTCTATTTATAGGACTGTAAGACATTTTCATTAAAGTTAATCGGCATATATTTAGACCTATCATGGATTTAAGTTCTATGGGTTCTAAATAAAATATGATACTTGGATTTTCTGTACCAAAAGTTTACAATCTTATGGAGATAAAACAACATCCATGAAAAATAGTTGTTGTTCTAACAGCATTATTGTTATAATAGCATATTTATGTATTAAAGTATACTAATAATAATGACAAATTCTTATAAAGTACTTAAAATTTGCTGGGTGCTATTCTAAACACTTTACATGCAGTTTAATCCTAGGAGGAAGGTACTGTTTTTATCACCATTTACACTAAAGAAACTAAGATACAAAAAGGCCAAGTTAATTGCCTAAAGTTAAAAACCTAGTGACAAGGCTGAGAATCAAGCTCAGGTAGACTGGCTGTTCTAAGATCAGAATTTTTAACTACTGCTTCTGAAAAACGTGCTTAAAGAATTAATTTGTATATATACATATATATAGCTATATAAATTATGTATAATTTGTACCATATATATGTGGTAGATAGAGTCAAGGAGTGACCGTATGGACT
>NW_006432945.1:2775472-2792794 GCF_000325575.1 Pteropus alecto
ACTTTTCAGCATTGAGGCCTTGAAATAGCCAGTATATCATTGAAACTGTGCTTATCTAAATAATTCTATTGACTTGATTACATATGGAGGATGAATGAAAATGGACTATTCAAACACCTTTTGTGTAGCTAGCAGGAAGAGCTTAAGAAAATTTTAGGGATACCTCAACATACTTAAAGTGCTGTTATTATGTATAGCTGGCCAAACTATAGCAAAACTGTCCTTTATACAGCAATCAGAAATGGGAATGTAAAGGCTTTAGACCAACTCTAAATATGAGATGGGGTCTTAAATAGCTAAGTGTGTTCAAATAATGACTGCAGTATAAAATCAAGAAAATATTTAATATTGTACACTATAATTATGCTCTGTTGGCTACCCACAGATTGATCATTTTTTGTATATAAAAATAGTTATAGTTAGGTCATCGAATTTAATAAGTATATGCCATGTGGCCATAGAGATAAGTCATACTAAGTAAAATTTTAAAGAGTAAACTTCTGATCCTGTACATACAAGTAAAAATTTTTTTTATAATACTTCATGGAAAATGACTTCAGCTATTCTCTTTACCCCTGGAATATAAATTTTTAAATTCTGCCTTTTTTTTTTTTTTTTTTTTTTAAAGTAGACCTGGGCAAATGAAGTAAATGAGAGTGATTGATTACATAACATTGTTTCATTACAGTGGATGAATACATTGCAATTGCAAAGGAGAAACATGGCTACAATGTGGAACAGGTATGTGGAGAAACATTTTAATATTAAGGCTTACCTCAACGTTCACCAAATCCAGAGAACTTCTTGTGATAGTTTCTGTCCTAAGAAAGTGCATAAAGTTTAACCAACTTTTAGATACCACAAAAGTCCTAGCAAAGTGTGACTTTTCAGCATTAAGGACTTTGCTTTTATAAACATTATTCGTCTCAAGGGCTTAAATGTTTTTCTCTTAAGACCTCTATTTCTTATTCTACTTTGAGTTTTAAAAGTATCTGAAAGCCGTTAGGATTGCTCTGGCAAATAACCAAACAGGGAACATTTTTTTGAATACAGGTAAATTCTCTTTGACTTTTTAATCTAAAAGACCTGAAAGTTAAAGTTTTTATTTAAAGAAATATTTAAGACTTTTAAATTATGAATGAAATAATTCACAAAGAGCTTTTTAAAAATTAGTTACCTTTAAAAGGAGATGTATATGACATATGGTTATTATCCTTAGTAATGAGGAATTGGAGAACATGGAAAAGTGAAAATGAAATAGAGATTCTTTAAGTCTCATTTCAACTAAGTATTAGATTAACCTTTATCAGAATTAATAGTAAAATTAGTGAATTACCTGTAACCTGGATTTTTAAGAACTAACTTTATAGTCAGTAACACGGGTAAATAATAAAAAATCATTTCTGTGAAAATGAGGTGTTTATCTAAATGTAGTTATCTTTTCTTGTGGATTTTGAAGCCTTTGATTTTGTTTTTAACTCTTGACTTTCTGTTTAATATTCATTTAAGAAATTTAATTTTTTAAGATGTGACTGCACATATGTTCATCTTTGTGTTCATTTGATAACGAAAAAAGTATAGAAATTAACTTTCAAGCTCACTCTTTAAAAAGTTGCTAAGTCTCTTAAAAAATAAAGCTTTATCCCCTAAATGATACTCAGTACATTCTAGTAAAGATAAAAGCCTGCTACTAACCCACAATAAAAGAGAAAATTGTGGAATTGTTGGAAATTGTCCATTTCAGCTTTTCTATGATTTGCTAGTAAAGTCATTGACGTTATTAATATGCCTCATAATAATCTTTGTGAACATTATGATAATAAAGAACTTAAAAAATATAGGGGATAAAAGATGCTTACATTTGCAGTTGAGGTACTCTTACTTCTTAGAGATGTTTAGCCCATGATACACTGCTAAAGGTTAAAACTAATGTTTCTCTACTAAGTCTTAACTGAGCACTTCCAGTTTTGTGTTATAATCGATAATTTCATTGAAATACTGATTTACTGGATATTTTCCTTTTAGCATATTTTTCTGTACACATTCACAAATGAATAAATGTGGGTAAAAGTCTTGCTGTGAGCCTACAAATCTGCTTTAGTAATTATAGTCACTCTCCTCAGCTCACTGTGTTTCCTAAATTCTGCAGCAAATATGATATGTAAGAACATTCATTGTTCTGAGGCCCTATTTAAAAGAAATAAATAAATGAGGTCTGCTACCTGGGCACTCCTGATAAAACGCCCCGAACTGTGAGTGTATTTTCAGCTGAAGTCATAGGCTTAATATTTTAACCTAATTTGTGTTTAACTCTCTTAAGTGTGTTGGAACATAAGTCCATTAAAAACCAAAGGGGAATGATTTCTCTTCAAAGGCACTTGGCATGTTGTTCTGGCATAAACATAACATTGAGAAGTCCCTTGCTGATCTCCCTAATTTTACTCCCTTTCCGGATGAGTGGACAGTGGAAGATAAAGTCCTATTTGAACAAGCCTTTAGTTTTCATGGGAAGAGCTTTCACAGGATTCAGCAAATGGTATGGTAATCTTGGTCTTACTGTGATTCATACCTGAATGATATATTATGCTTCCTAATTATTAAATAGGATAAAAGTTTTCCAATCTAATTTTAATTTTTAAATATTTTGAAATAGGTATATTTGCATACCATCCTATTTTCTTTAATGCACAACAGTTATGTGCTAATTTATTGTAACAAATTTTTATTATGACTTAAATATATTTGTAATTGTGTTATTAAGTGAGTTGTTCCAGGGAAATATCATAATTTCAATTTTATTTTTAAATGTTTCATTTTTTAACAAAGGATTTTTATTTTTTAATTTATATTCCTTTAGATATGAAAATCAAAATTTTATTAAAAATTCTGTAATTCAGTATTGTTCAGGTGCTGTCGCTTTTTTTTAAGAAGAAGAACTGCTCTTTATTTCTAGTTTTTAAATTTTTAGTATTGTGTCAAAATAATGTAAGCCTGAGAAGTTGCTGCATTAAACTCTCTTAACCCGAATGGATAAAATAGATAATGTTTGCAAATATATCTAAGTGTCTTCCATACTTGAAGAGAACATTTTTGATTGAGCGCATGTATCTTTGTTTGCCTGTATGACAAATCAGTGCATGATCGTTAGTCACTTGAGTACCTAAAGACTTTATTTGGTAGCTGAAGTCTGTTTGCATTGTTATTTTAAAACCTGATTTAAAACAAAATGATTTTAAAAATTCATTGTTAAGAATTTAACAGCTTTTCTTGAAAACATGCTAAGTGAAAGAAGCCAGACATGAAAAGTTATATATTGTATGATTCCATTTACACTGAATGTTCAGAATAGACAAATCCATAGAGACAAATCCATAGGGACTAGGTTAAGGAGAGAATAGTGAATGACTGCTAATGGACGTAGGGTTTCTTTTTGAAGTTATGAAAATGCCTGGAATTAAGTAGTGTGACGGTTATACAATATAGTGAATATTCTAAAAACCACTGCCTTGTATACATTAAGCTGGAGAATTTTATGGTATGTGTATTATATATCAGTAAAAATCTTCAAATTTACATAGGAAAAAAAGAATTAGGTAACTTTAAGGAAAGTAAATATCGAATACTGGTATTGACTGTGCTGGGAACTTCGGGTGCTATTTTCACTATGTGACATCTTTCCCCTCTCCCCTCCTAACAAATAGGAATATTCAGAAATGTCAGTGATATAGGTTTGAGTAGGGTACTGTGACTATGATAGCACTTTTTAGCTCTATAATTCATAAGGGTACCCATGAAAATGTTTTTCATGTATGCCTTTGCTAAGTATCAAAGGATAATATCAGAAATATTATTCATTTTGTTAATTGGAGTTTATGAACCAAATTTGCTGATATTAACATGATTTTTTTCCCCAAGCTTCCAGATAAGACAATTGCTAGCCTTGTAAAATATTACTATTCCTGGAAAAAAACTCGATCTAGGACAAGCTTGATGGATCGCCAGGCTCGTAAACTAGCCAATAGACATAACCAGGGTGACAGGTAGGTTGGATGCCTTTATATAGTTACATTGTTAGGGCCATTGTATTGGAGTGCTTACATTTCCAAAGGCAGAAAAACAACACTCTGTAAGTACTTCTTGTCCTTACATTCTTGTGTTTGCTCTGACAGGAAGAGCTAAATGATCAGAAATCTTAATAGTAAGAACTCTCTTCAACTATCTGTTAATCATAGCCAGCACACATTGCAACTGAGTTATATTTGAGCTGTGTTTGATCACAAATGCTACCTTTTAGTATTATATATTCAATACATGTATTTAGAATATGTTAAATATATTCTCTAGAAGATGCTCTTTCCACAATTAACTGAGTAACTGAAGTCCACATTATTGTAGCTGTATCTTTATGGTAGTATGAAAACATTTTGCTTCCTGGTTTTTGTCTGTCTTTATTCTCCAACCAAAGAACCGAAATAATATTATATCAAATTAATGTACAATCCTCTTTCCCAAATGATACTTCTTTTTAAATATCTTTCCAATTGGGTTTTTTTTTTTTTTTTTTAGCTAGAAATGTTTGCTAAAATAATTCTATATGCCTTAAATTTTTCTAAACAGTGCAGAAATCTAAATTATAAAAGCTTATCTTGCCAAGGACAACCCTTGTTCTGTTAGGGAATATTTAGTAAAGTTACTAGCAAGGTGTATTATAGTTTAATATGAGCATGAAAATAGAATAAAAAGAAAGGAATTAAGTTTACTAATCTCTGTCTCTTGTCAGTGATGATGATGTGGAAGAAACACACCCGATGGATGGAAACGATAGTGATTATGACCCCAAAAAAGAAGCCAAGAAGGAGGTAATGATGATCATTAGTGTGCTTGTAATTGTTTTACAAATCCACTCAAAAAATGAATAGTACCTCATATTAGGAAAAATGTTTTTACATAATGATTTGGGAGGTAGTAAATTTCAATATTAATTAAGGGTTTTTTGAAAAACAGTAATATCTTGAACTCCAGTTAGTCAGTAGTTTAAGTAATTTTTGGGTTATCTCATTCAGAAGTATTAAAAGCTCTGCCACAAACCCTATTCTTTAATCCATAGAAAGGAAATAAAACCACCCTCAGGTGATACAGTATTCATTGTAAAATTAAGCTTCCATGTTTTGTTACCTATTTATCTTGAAAACATTTTTTGTTTGTTTGTTTCATGTTATAGCAAATTAGAAACGAGTAGCAGGTTTACTGACAGCAGTGAAAATTGGAAGCTGTCCCAAAGGAAGAGGTGGAAGAATCCCCAACTGGAAAAGTACTCATATTCCTCAATGTGATGATGATAATGATGACTTAAAATCATTATGAAAAGGCTAAATTGTTATACATGCTTATTTATTAAGGCAAGGAATTACTTATAAAAAATAGACCAGATATTGATGAGTAAAGGCTTAAGAGGTATAGACAGCTGTGGTATAATGAAAATAACAGTGAAATTGGAAACAAAATGTGACCTCATCCAATTTAATGTCTCCCATTCCTCTCAAGGAACTCAGTGCCATGGCCCATTCTGGCCTTTCTCATTATCTTAAGCTCTTTTATCAATGAAATTTTAAAAATCTTATTCTTACCTCAACTTAATATTTTATTGTTATTTTACCAATTGCTAAATGGTCTCAAATTCTTTGATTCTTTCATTTTTTTTCAAGTTTGCCTAGACCCAGTTATCAACTACTTAAATTGCTTTTTCTAATATCTTTAACCACCACCACCCCGCCATTTCCCTTATTCTTCTGCTAAACCCTCCCTAACCCTATAAAACCGCAATGCTGGAATCAGTTGCCGTTCTTGGTCTGAGAGGCACAGCAGGAGAAAATGGCACAATTGTGTAAATTCTTGCTACTTACAAAATGTAGTTTCCTATCTTAGAGTAGTCCTTAGTGCCTCTTAGTTTTTAACTTCCAAACCTCAGTTTTTTTCCATTAGTAAAATAAAAATGATAACGATTTTTTTTGAGAATCAAAGAGGTAATGTGTATGAAAGCACTTAGTACCCAGTGCAGAGTAAATCTTGAACAAAAGTTGCTGTTATTCAATTATCTGAGCAACTATTTTGAACATTCATCCCTTTCTACACATCGCATACCACCTCTCACTCCCCCTAAAAATGTGGCAGATAATTTTACCTTCTACTTCAGAGAAAAAATTTCAAGCAGGAACTCCTTTAAATACCAGTCTTTCCCCTGACCTCTGCTGCCATACTACTGTTTGTATCTGAGTGTGTTTACACTTAGAATATTATATTAAAATTATTGTATTTTGCCTACTAAGTGTGAACTCTTTGAAGTCAGGGGCCAGGTTACATTGTACATCTTGTATTCCTTACACATGTACACTCAAAAGTGCAAATCTGTAGAAAATTTTTGTAAGTTTATTTGAACCAAACTGATTGCATATGCCAGGAAGCAAGATTTCACATGGTCCTGAGAATAACAGTTTTGCAGCTTTTTTTAATGTATTTGAAGTTAAAGAGAAAACTGAAGGAAGGTTACACAGAGGCGAGAGAAGGCAAAGTGGGGATTGAATTATAGGAAAGGTAATGAGATTCTGTGCTTTTTTTTTTAAGGGTGGTTACTCCTTTGAGGGGTATTCTGATATCTTAGAAGTATGTTAACCTAGATGCACAAAAACAACGGACAAGGCTGACTTAAAAACCTCCCTAAAGAAGTTATAAGCCTGAGGCATGACCTGCCTATTTTGGAATTTACGATCAGATCACCCAGTGACGTTAAGTTTCTGTAGAACCCCTATTTTTCGTTCACACGCAGTACTCACTGTTCACTTCCTTGCTGTACTTGGTATGATGAGACTTCTAAAATGTTACAAGTCTGGTAATATGAAATGATACTCAGTAATGTCTATTGAATGAACAATCTGTGCCTGAATGCCTCTCTCACATTAAGAAAAGTTCCTTCCCTTCATCTGTGTAATTTCACTGATTGTTTGAACCTGTCCATTCCTTCACATCACCTCTAAGACTTCTCTCATCATTTCATCCCTTCTCTGTGCCATATTTTCATTGCAGCCCAACGTTATGTATACAAGTCTTCCATTTAAAAGCATAACTATCAACCAGTTTAGAAAAAACTATACTCCTTAGAATTATTTTACTCTTCAGTTTGCTTCAGTCTTCTAGTCCTTCATTTCCCTGAAACTGCTGACAGGTCAACAGTGATCTCCTACCTGCCACATCCAAGGATTGATTATTCATTGTATTCTACTTGTGCTTTCTATATCATTTCAAGTTACTGACTCCTTCCTGCTTCCTGAAAATCTCTTGGATTTGTGTAACACCATTCTCTGATTCCTGTGTACCTTTTTAACTGTCGTGTCTCAATTTTAGTCCCTCTTTCTTAATTACTCTTTTATCATTACATTTTAAATTCTCTCTCAAATAACTGTACATTTTTTTGATTTTCTCTTTGTTCTTCTGTGTGACTACCTTATTTTTAGGTTCTCTTCTCTGAGTTATTGACACTTACTATCTTAATCTCCATGCCTCCAGACTCTCCACATCACACATCTTCCAGTCGGTTCTTCACCCTGTTGCTAAAGCAATCTTTTTAAAACCGATTCTGCTGCTCTTAACCCTGACATGGGTTTGTCCATAAAATAAAACACAAAGTCTCTAGCTAGGATTTGTCTGCCCCACCCTGCATGTTTTTACTTACTAATTGTGTTTTAGTTGTCTTTTAATTCCCTGGATTTTGCCCTGGGTTATGTTGGTTCCTTTTTTCTGGAGTTTCCTTTCTTCCCAAATCTACCTAGAAAATTTCTCACAATTCTGTAAGATATAGTTTCTCTCTATGAAATCTGTGCTTTATCTTGAATTAACCATGTCCTTATTTTTCTGTAAATCTGTTGCAGTACTCACTGAGCTGAGTGGTACTTGTTTACTTATAATCTCCCCTCGCCCACCTGCCTATTCCTGGGTGGTAAGCTCTTTAAGAGCAATTCTATCAACCGGGCCTGGTACACAGTAAGCTTTCATTCATATTTATTATAATTATAAAGCCTTAGTTACTGTACAAATATGAGAGATTAAGGGTTGAGTTTAGTTACCTAGAAAATATATGTATGTGGAATATTCTCTTTCCAATTATGCGAGATGATCTATACAAATTTGGTCTTTTGTTTGCCTCTGATCTCATCCTATTAGCAAATGACGTGAGGGAAATATAAGTTAAAAAGTGTTAAAAGGCCATTGCAGGGTTGTGGTCCAGGACTGGCACTGCATGTCAGTAGCTTGCTTCATTTCTCTGCTCTTTCACAAATGGTAGGAACATCAGACAAGGAGTGATACTGTATTACTGCTAATGTATGTTTCCTTAACCGCACCTCCCTCCCTTCTCTCCAGAGGGAACCTCCATCCTGAAAAGGAAGCCCTATCCTGAAACTTATCAATTATTCACTTCCCTTTTTTAATAAGTTTTATCACATATGCCTGTATCTTTGAGCAACTCTCATTTACTTTTGTCCATTTCAGGCTTTATTTAAATGATTTATTTAAATCATATGTATACTTCAGCTACCTGCATTTTGTTGTTTTTATCCAGTATGTTTCTGCAATTCATTTTATTGCTATTACAGTGTTCCATTGTATGTATATGTCACAACTTATTCATTCTCTTACCAATGAACATCATTTTCAGTTTTGTATTATGATGAACAGTACTGATAAGAAATATCCTGGATACAAATGTATAAGAATTCCCATGGGACAGAGGTTCTTAGCTATGTTTAGCATTGCTCCTGTAAGGGGCATTTAGAAATTATGGAGGGTTTTTTGTTGTTACAACGATTGTAGGGTACCACTGGCATATAGTGGGAAAGGGATGCCAGCTCTCCTAAAATGCACGGCACAGATTGTTCCACCAAGAGTAATAGTACCCCGCAATCGTTTAGAGTGGAATTATTCTGTTTTATAGTACAGTGGTCTCCCATTATGCATGGGGGATATGTTCCAAGACCTCCAGTGGATGCCTGAAACCACGGATAGTGCCGAACCCTGCATGTAGTATGTCTTCTCTTATACATACATACCTTTGTCCTTAATGACCTTCTTTAGCTCCACTGGAAATGTAGCAGCAGCTTTTTCGTTGGCAGATGCAGCATCTCCAGTAATTCCTATATTTTTTGGTCTAAACCAATTCCTGAATCTGTGTAACCATCCCTTACTTGGCAGTAAATGACTTGGTGTCTCTCCTTTCAGGGGACTCTGCTGATGTCTTCCTATAGGCTCAGTGTTTTCTGGTGCAACACGTGACCATTAACCAGAACTCGTTTTTTGTTCATGTCTTCCATCGACAGATTTGATGCCTTTTCCATCTTAACTAAGCACTTATCACCCACAGTGGCCATAACTTTAACAGTTTGAGGTATAACAGCAAATCTAGCATGAATTTCTTTTAATTTTTTCACAATTTCATGGATAGATTTGTTCTTACAGTAGATCTTAGCAATCTCAGCATACAGTTTCTTTTCTTTCCTTATTAATTGTAGAACTTTCACCTTTTCACTTAAAGGAGACACTTTATGGCTTCTCTTTGGCATATCTGAATTGGCAGCATCACTGCCATTACTCTTTGGGGCCGTTATTAAGTACAGTAAGGATTACTTGAACACAGGCACTGCAGTGCTGCAATAGCCACTGATACCTGAGAAGGCTAAGTGACGAACAGGCAGGTACTGTATACGGTGTGGACACGCTGGACAAAGGATGATTCGTGTCCCTGGTGCGACCGAGCAGGGCAGTGCGAAATTTCATCACTCCACGCAGAATGGCAAGCAATTTAAGATTTAGGAATTTTCGTTTCTGCAACTTTCCATTTAATATTTTTGGACCACAGTTGACTGTGGGTAGCAACCTGGGGAAAGTGAAATTGCAGACAAGGTGGGGACTACTGTATAACCGTGTTCAGCTTTACTAGGTAATGGCACATTGTTTTCCACGTTCACTGTGCTTTCGTTGGGCTATTAGAGTACTCATTACCCACTTCCCTGCCAATACTAGATATGATTAGTCTTTTAAAATGTTACAAATCTGGTAATATGAAATGGTATCTCATGTTCTCAGTTTCATTCATTAGGTTACTAATGAAGCCGAATATTTTTTCATCTGTTTACATTCCATTTTTTCTTTAATGTTATCTGTATGTGTGTTTTTACCTACTTTTTGATTAGGTTGTTTTTGTCTTAAAGACAGAACATATAAAAATGTTTTTATTATTAAATTCCTTATATATTCTTGATATTAATCTTTTGGTTAAATATGTTAAAAGATCTTTTAACAGTTTCTGGTTTATCTTTTAATTTTCTACAATTTCCAAATTTCAATTTTTTTATGTTTTAAGTTTTAAAGTCGCTTTTTACATGTAAGTTCTTGATCTCTCAGTGGTTAAATTTTGTTCATGTTGCAAGGTAGAGATCCATTTTATTTGTTTCTGATATGGAAGTGAGTGCATCTCTTTCAGCTGATCTGCATTGTCAGCTTTATCATATATGAGATTTCTATATATGCATAGCTCTCTGTTCTGCTGCTTTTGCCAAATATCACTTGTCAGTCCCATGGTGTCTTAATTACTGTCGCTTTGATGGCTGCAAGTATAAGTCCCAGAACTTGGTGGTGGTTCTTAAAGAGTAAGTACCTGGCTCTTCTTGAATCTTTGCTCTTCAAGCTTGTCAAATTCCTAGGAAAGCCTTACTGGATCTTTCATTGAATCTGCGTATAAACTGAGAAGTGGTGAAACCTTCGTGTAATTTATTTGTAGGTTATTTTGTATTTCTTATGTAGAGATTTATATTATCTGAAAATAATAGCAGTTTTATTTCCTTTCAACACTTGCATACCTTTTATTTTCTCCCTTAACAGATTAGAATCACAGTTGTAATGTTGAAGATAAGTTATGATAGCAGATATTTTTATCTTATTCCTGATTTTAGAGAGTTTGATTTTTTATGTTTTAACATTAAGTAGGATGTTATTGAAGGTTTTTGACTTGCTCATGTGACTGGTAGTTGATATACTAGCTGTCAACCAGCATTCCTCTCTAGCTAGGTGGTCTGTGAGTAATCTGACTTCTTACCATGGCCTGGTTCCTCCGAAAGAATCATCCCCAAAGCACTAAATGGAATCTACCCAGCCATTTCTGGCCTAGCCACAGAAATTACTCAGCTTCTGTTGCATTCTGTTGGTTACAAGTGAGTTACTAAAGTTTGATACTGAAGTATCAAAGGGAGGGGATATAGAACTCTCACTTCTCAATGGCTGGAATGTTGAGGAATTTGATGATATGTTTTAAAATCTCTAAGCCTAGAATATGGAATTTTCATAAATGTTTTATCATACGTGCTCGAGAAGACTATATACTCAATTATTGGTTACAAGGTTTTGTATGTGTTTAGTAATTGCAGCTTTTGAATTCCATGATTGAAATCTATATTCTTTTACTGCTTGCTTGTTTGCTAGAGTTGTTTTTATTGTTGTTTACTGTTTATGTGATCAATCATTGAGAACTGATGCTTTTTATATTTTGAAGCTATTGTTATCAGGGGTATAGATGTCTAGTATTGTTTTATTTTGCGGTTGAATTGAGCCTTTTGTCAATATGCAGTGATCTTTTATCTCTTGTAATGTCTTCTGCTTTAAACATTATTTTGTCTGGTATAACTCTACCATTTTTCTTTTGTTAAGTATTTGCCTGTTATATCTTTATTACTTATGTTCAACATTTCTATATTCTCACATTTTAAGTATGTCCTATAAGGAGGATATGGGTGGGACTTTATATTTTATCTGGAGGTTTAGTTCCTCTATTGAGCATGAGCACTGATATATTTGTATTTTTGTTCTTTTTTATTTTTACCTTCCATTTCAATTGCTTTTTCTAGTTTTCTTTCTTCTCCTTCATCGCCTTTTTTTAGCATTAAGAATCCATTGCTTCTTCCTTTTTTTTTTTGCTCTCTTTAGTTTGAGATTTTTCTATATTTCTATTCTTATGTGTGCTCTAGAAATTTTGTCCTGCATATTTAACTTCAAAATCTAATATTGGTGTTTAATTATTAGATTAATAATAATAAAAAAAGCCCTTAGAATGGTTTCAAGGCCCTTAGAATGCTTTGACTTCTACTACCATCATGATTTATATGCTATTTTTGTCCAGTTTTAGTTATATTTGGGTTTAAATTTCTCAAATTAAATGTATAGTCAGTGTTTATTTAAATTTATACCCACATGCTTAAAATTTTTTTGCTTGCTATTCTTTCTTTAATCTTAGACCTTTCTTCAAAAACAATTTCCCTTTTTCTTGAAGTGTATCCTTCACAAGTGAATTTACTGAGGATCTGTCATTTATAAACCCAGTTTTATAATGTTCAAATGTCTGTTTCTTCCTTGCTCTTGAAACCTTAGTTTTGCTGGTATTTGACTCTTATGTTGACAGTTAGTTGAAGATCTCCTACTACTTCTGATTTATATTACTGCTGTAGAGAGGTCTGCTGGCAGGCTAATTATCACTCCTTTGGAGGTAATTTGTCTTTTCTCTCTGTTGACTTTCATGATCTCTTCTTTGTATTTAGTGTTCCATAGTTTTACCATGATGTATTTGAGTATGGATTTCTTTTTTATACTTGTTTTGGATTTATTGTATTATCCGAATCTTATGTCTTAAGTTCTATAAAATTCTCATTTGTTGTCTCTTTGAATATTGCTTCTCCCTCATTCTATTTTTTCCTTTTGGATTCCCATTAGAAATATAATGGAATTTCACATGTCTCTTAATCACTCATATTTTCCATCTTTTTTTCTTTCCATAGTTCCATATGGCACTGTGGGCATTTTTCTCATATGTACATTCCAAGTCAATAATTTTCTTTTGAACTCTGTCTAATCTGCTAAGTAACCCATCCATTGAGTTTTTAATTTTGTTTCTAATATTTCTTATATCTAGATGTTCTGTCTGGTTCCTTTGCATATCTGCTTGTTCAGTTTTGATAGACTCTTATTCCTTATAAGAATATTTTGTATTTTCAGTTTTTTCTTTTATTTCTTTGTACACATGTAACAAACACATTTATAGTATTATCTTTATTTAGCAATGCTAACATCTGTAAGCTTTGCAGGTATACTCTATTGTTTGCTTTTCTTTCTCACTCGTAGAACTTGCTTAGCAGTTTGTGGTTGTGAGCTCATTTTCCATGAAATGAACTTGGGAAAATTTTTGAGACCTGGGTTTAAAGTGCATTCTTCTAGAAGCAGTTTGCATTTGCTTCTGCTAAGTGTCTGAAAGCCTTACCAACCTGAGACACTTTAAATTTTTGATTTGAGAGTTTTATTTAAAGCCAGAGAGGTAATAGAAATTTAGTCCCCAAACTTGACTGGATGTAGGCCTCTGGTTAGGGAGACTCGATTTGGTTTCTTTTCCATTCAGCCAAGGATAAGATAGGCATGACTCCCTTTAATCATCTTCTCCCTCTGCAGGGCAGGGGCATTTTTTCCTATTTGCACAATGACAAAATCCCCCTCCAGAATTCTGGCTTTATCTCCTGTGCCCTATACCTGCTGTCCATTGAAGCCTGGTCTTCAGGCAAATGCCAACTCTTACATCCTCACTTATCCCCCTGGATTCCTGCTTTCTGGTCATTTCTGCTCTCTGAGGAATGTCCTCACTTCCCTGCCAGCTCAGAAATGAATTTTAAAGGATTTTTTCAAAAAATACTTGATCTAGCAATTTTAGGAGCACTGTACTGGGAGGAGTTTCCCTGAACACCAAATCTGCCATGTGTGGCTTTGAGTTGGATTTTAAGCAACTGGTGGATTATGTGCTTTATTACAGTTGTTTTATGACTTACTCAGTTCCTTTTCTAAAGATTCGGATTATTAAATCTATTCAGCGGAATAGCCTTCAGCCTACTTGGACACAATTTCTTTTGGATTCCTGTCTCAGAAACATGGAAAAACATTGTATTTTTATATCACACTTTAAGAATATTATTAGAATTTTCTTAATGTCTTCCATAATGCAAATTCACATTTTGTTTTATTCACAGATTAATGCTTGGAATTTAGAAATGTCATGATTGAGATAATTTTGTGTCCTTTTTAACCGTTAGAGGCGTACTTCTCTTTCAACAACTCTGAAGTGAGAATGAAATGTTACCTTTTTGTATCAGCTATCTAATCTGCCACTTGTCGTTATTCGTAATTTGCCCCTTTTTTACTTTCTTAAAAAACTTTGTACTTAATGACATAGCTCTCCCCCCCCCCCTTTTATTGCTTAGGGAAAATACATTCCATTTGAAGCAAACTGGAGTAAAGTCCAACTTATTTTTTCTTTTGTTCATAGCCCTCTGGGTGTAGAAAGGAAACATTTTATTGAGTGGATTAATCAAGGATATGTTATGTTGTATGCTTATTTTCCCCAGTTGATGAGTGCTCTGTGTGTGTGTGTGGACTCGTAAATAATGTAATTGGTTAGAAGTATTTTTTAGGTGTACTTCGTACAGAAGATGCTTCTTCTAGTAACAGACTGTTTTCAACTTATACGTGTGTAAAAACCAAATGACCTATTATTCTGTCTTTATTCTTCTAGGGTAATACTGAACAGCCTGTCCAAACTAGCAAGATTGGACTTGGAAGGAGGGAGTATCAGAGTTTACAACACCGCCATCATTCTCAGCGTTCTAAGTGCCGTCCACCTAAGGGCATGTATCTAACCCAGGAAGATGTGGTAGCTGTTTCCTGTAGTCCCAATGCAGCCAACACCATCCTGAGGCAACTGGACATGGAGCTGATCTCTTTAAAACGTCAGGTATTATATAAAAATCATATTTTTAATGATTCTGTCCATTTTGCTTATCTACTTTTACCTCAGTAAACTCAGTTTTTGCAGATTTTTCTCAGCCACCCATTTACATAAGCTTCATTCTTTAAAATTTACTTTATTTTCAAATTGTGAGATGCCTCTGTCTGTTTTAGATTTGAATCCCACCATTACTACCTGTTAGCTCTGTAATCTTGGGAAATAATTGAATCTGTCTATACTTCAATTATATATCTGTGAAATTGAGGATAATAATCATTACTTTTCCTACAGGTTGTTGGGAATGATTTGAAAATGACACATGTAGATTGTTTAGCAGTGTTTGGCACATTTTGAAGACTCAGAGAATAATGGCTACTCTCTTCATCATCATCATTCTCACCAGTAGTAGTAGCAATGGTATTGTAAAGGAATCATCGTCATAGTCAGGGAGTGGGTCAGAGTCAGGATCTGGAGTCTGTGAACCTAGGTTCTCACCCTGGTTATACCATCTACTTCCTATGTCACCTTAGGGGACCTGCTTAACTTCTCTCAACTTCAGTTTCCTCATCTTGAAATGTGGATGATAATACAGTGGTTTGGAGGAATTAAACAAGATAATATGTGATAACTGCTTAAATCAGTGCCTAGCACGTAGTGTTAGTTAATGGTTGTTTTTCAGTCTCTGGCCTTTCTCAGTCTTCTTTTCTCTTTTTATTTGTTACTGTTGTTGTTTACACTACTCCTTAGATCTAGATGCTCTTTTAGGTCTATAATCTTGATCTATGTCAGCCAGCTGTGATTTGCTCCCAAGCTCTATAGCTGTATATACCTACCCAGACATTTCGTCTAACCCTCAAAAGACTTTTTTCTCTGTTCTCTGTCTGTTGAAACATAGAATCATCTTCAATTCAGCCCTTGCCATTATCACTCCCCCAACACACAAACCCAGGTGGGGACCAAGTTATGTGAGTTTTATCTCTGAAATTTCCTTTAAATCAAACCCTTCATTTTTAATCCCATCACTACTACCCTTGTTCAGGCCCTTCTTAGCTCTTGTCCGATGACGTCTGTTGTTGATTCTCCTCCTATCCACTTTTCTTCAGCACCCTGTTGCACATTGTTGTCAGTGTTATCTTTTAAAAATATGTACTGCTGTGATGAAGATCACATACCTTAAAGCTCTTTATTAACTTCTATTTGCCTTTAGCAGGTTATAGCAGAGGTAGACAGGATTTCGTAAGAAGGTCATGTTAAGAAATATGAAGTTCGTCATGAGTTAGGAAACCACTGAAGGATTTTAAAGAGAGGTATAACATGGCCATATTTACATTTTCTGGCTATATCTCTCTGCCTTTTTATTTTTTCTTTTTTTAGTAGTTGCTCTAGGGGTTACAGTATGCATCCTTAGCTTACAATACCGTCCTTGCTTAGGTATTATAATATGCAACCTTAGAGTTAATATTTGAACACTTCACATAAAATGTAAGAACCTTGTAACAGTATAGTGTGGAACCAGGATAGTTTCTCTGTATCCCAAACAGTCAGATTTCTCTATCCCTTAACCCTAGTTACTCACCCAAACTGCTCTTATATTTGTCTTTTCATCTCCAGCAAACTTTCTGAATAAATACCACGTTAACTTCTTCTGCTCTCTTACCACCCTTCCCCATCCAGTTTCTGTCCCACACCCCATTCCTGTTCTACCACTGAAAAAGCTGTTTTAAGACCATTTATGAGAAAGTTGTCAGGTCTAATGCCTTCTTGGTTCTAATCTCTCATGACTACTCAGTAATATTTGACACTGACAACCATTTCTTACTGCTTGGAATTTCTTTCCTTTGACTTTTATGACACTGGACCCTGAAGTGTACATACTATATTTGATTGACTACTTAGCCTTTCGTTGAACCATGAATGTATGCAGGATTCCCATCTTCCAAACCACAGCCCTCCTTCTCTTCAGAGAACTTCTAAAACGCTTTGCCTATAATATTTTTAAAGTGCTCAAAAATTTTTTTAATGAATAAAAGTACTCAGTCACTTCTATTCATACTTTATCCTCAACATTACAGTTTACTTCACTTATAGACTGTTTTTATTGATTTTTATAAAGGAACTTTTTTAAAGTTTTGAGCCCCTTGGTTATTTATTCGATGTATAACATAGTAAAGGTTTGCATTATTGGGTTTACAAATTCCACTATTTTTATCCAGACACAACTCATCTAATTGTTGTCCAAACTGAATTCTTCTATATCCACTCGTTATCTGTTTCTCTTTTTGCATTTTCTGTCTCAGTGAACAGCACCACATATACTTGCTCAAGACAGTGAGCAAAGAGTTACCCTTGATTCCCCCTTCTCCCTAACTAGCTGTAATCAAGTGTTTACAGAGACATCTCAGTATTGTTTCAGAGTTACTTTTTTAACCCATGTCTGTGTACCACCAGCACCATGCCTTCATTCC
>NW_006432945.1:2792823-2802156 GCF_000325575.1 Pteropus alecto
TTTTAAATTAATTATTGTCCATCCTTTTCACACCATTCTATTCTCCAAATTACTATTGGAATTAATTTTCTACAAAGCAGATATGGTTATGTTTCTCCCTTGCTTAAAAATCCTTTTAGATACTTTCAGTTTTTAGGCAAAATTTAAATTCTTTGGTCTGGCTCCAGCCTAGCTGCCCAAGCTTTAGGGCTTTCCCACCTTGCTCATGCATCCTGCCTGGAGGGCGTTCTCCTCTCAGCCGGTCTGCCAGCTCAATTCTTGTTAATCTTTTAAAACTCAGTTTAGGTGTCATCTCTGAGACTGTCCCCAATTTTCCCCACCACCCCCACCCATTAACACACACACGAACACACTTACTCTCTTGTTCTTTTTCTCTCCAAGTCTAAGTTAAGTGTTTTAACATTTATCATACTTTTATTTATTTATCTCCCCAGTAATCTGTGAAATCCTTAAGGACTGAGATTTTGCATTTCTCTCTGTATATCTAATATCTAACGTGGCTGACTGACTAACCACATTTGAACCAACCTAGGTTTATACATTTTAGCTTTGTTTTTAAGATCTCTGAGGAAAAAAAATTCACAAATCACTTTATATTTGATTGTCCATACTGAAAAAAAAAAAAACAAAACTAAATGAACAAAAATCCTAATCTTTAATATTCTATGTAGAAATTAACAATATTGCTAATAGCATAGTAGTTAAAAACTTGGCATAGTTCAAATTCAGGATCTACTTTCTATATCTGTAGCCTCGGGAAAGTTTCTTCTTTGTGCTTTACCTTCCTACTCTGTAAAATGGTTTACAATGGAAGTAAAATCATTTCTGCTACAAATCTTGTTTTGAAAACATGAATTCGTTCCAACACAGTTGACACACTAGGGAACAGTTTGAGAATTTTGCATTTGCTTATTTGATTTTTCTTAGCAAAAAAACGAACCTAGCTATCTAAGTACATACCCACACACTTCAAATGTGTACTATGTATATATATAAACATCTATATATATCTGGTGTTAAAACTTTTTATCCAATTTCAAATAATCCTCCTTCTACCACTTCTCAATAACTCACAAGCTGCAACAATTTGGACATCCACTTTCATAAGCAATCTTTAGATCTTTTTCAAGATAAAGTAACATCTTTATTGTAGCATTTGTGCATTTCTTTACCATTTAGAATATGTAGAACTGTGGTATTGTTTTTATTAGGCTTCTGTCTTTTCTTACGTGTCATTGATGAAGTTTCTGAGTGTTGTGTCCCAAGATCCTTTTCCCCATAAGCCTTGTTGTTTTATAGCATGATTTTGCATGGTACAGTGACTTTTGAGAACATATATGTCAGCTTATCACAGAACTGCTTGTTCTTCACAAAGTAGTTGTGAGAAGTAAGTGATTTAGTACATAGGAAGCACTGATAATGATGCTTAACATAATAAACACTTAATATCCATTCTTATTATTATTCTTACTGGAATAATTGTTATTAAAACATTATAGTAATGAGAAATAATGATGTATTTTAATTCCTATATGTACTAGTTGTCTTTGGTTATAAGAGACATTGTTAAAAGATATTCAAATACTATGATATATGAACTGTGTCTATTTTGTGTGTGTGTGTCTATCCTCTTGAAATAAATTTAAGAGGGTTTTGGTATATATCCTTTTCATTTATTGAGTACTCAAAAATTCATCTAAGTACATGATCTGATTCACATTGTGGGTTATTTTGTTGAAGGTTCAGAATGCTAAACAAGTAAACAGTGCACTTAAACAGAAAATGGAAGGTGGAATTGAAGAATTCAAACCTCCTGAGGTACGTAATTGAAGAATATATGTGACCGAGTATTGTGAAACCTTGTTCATTGAGTTATCCAGTGTTCAGCTACTATTTTGGTCACATTTATTGTTAATATTTTGAAGGTTTTATAATTTGGATAATTTGTTAGGTCTGTTTTGTCATTTAGATCAGCGGTCCCCAACCTTTTTGGCACTAGGGACCGGTGTTCCTATGAGAATCTAATGCTTGATGATCTGAGGTGGAGCTGAGGGGGTAATGCCAGCGCTGGGAATCGGCTGCAAATACAGATGAAGCTTTGCTTGCTCTCCTGCCGCTCACCTCCTCCTTTGCAGCCCGGTTCCTAACAGGCCATGGACCAGTACCAGTCTGCAGCTTTGGGGCTGGGGACCCTGATTTAGACAGTCTAATGAGACTTGGCTAGTGATTTAAGTTAAATCATTTCTTTCCTATCCTTAACAATTCATTTCAAGTAATTAGAGAATATAGCTGTTTGAGTAGGCCCAGTGCATGTGAAACTAGGTCATTGATGAGCAAGCCAGTACATTTCTGGGTCTGCAACAATGTTTGCTCAAAGCCCTTTTCTACTTGTGTGACTCGGTAATACAGCAAGAAAAGGATCACAAAAAAAGGAGCTCATTTTAACAACTTTAACAAATTTTTATTTTAATTTAAGGCATTTGTCTTTTGGCTTATATTTCAAATTAGGATTTTAGTATGTGAACTTAAATTCTTGTACTTATATCCCTGAAAATATGAAATCTAAAAAGGAACTTAATATGTTTTTGATATTTGTGATCATTACAGTACTTAAATGCCCATGAAGTCCAATTCAGTCTTTTCACAGAAGCTTCTATTATAAAATCTTTTTTCCTCTCTTTTTTAAAGACTCCTGTGTTGTGCATATGCTTCACTTGCCTTTCTATACATGTATGTAATCATCAAATAATCTTATTTGATCCTAACGGGACATTTCCCCCCGCAAATCACAGGTTGACTGAAATATCTACAAATGAAACATGTGTGGGGACCGGGGGGAGGCAGAAGAGTAGTGCTTCAGAGCTAATGTACCATATGCCATCTTACTCGTTACAGCCTTTCAGAAGGAAGAATCATTATGAAGAAAGTTGTTTTTGTTTATTTTGAATATCTCTTTCAAGGTTAGGAAATGGAAAAGAATGAAATATACATAGATAAATATCTCATTCCAAACCTACAGGTAAACTGAAAAAACGTTCTGGTGATGTTTATTTATTTAAAGACAGCATAATACCAAGAATACTACTTTAGTTTGTTGTATTATTGCAATAAAAAATTATTATAAATTTTGTATTGAAATTAATTTCATATTATGCATTAAAATGCATAAAAGCAATAAACTTTTAAGTACCTATAATTTAATAATTAAATTTAAAAATACAACAAATATTGAAAACATTATGGGAATACCATGAAGAACTTTATGCCAATAAGTTTGAAAATTTAAACAAACCTTAGAAATTCCTAAGGAAAATATGTCTTACCAAAATTGTCTTAAAAAGAAAGAAAACCTGAATAATTTATGGCCATTAAATAAAATGGAAGAACTATTAACATTTTTCTCATAAGAAAACACCAGGCATAGACAATTATCCAGAAAAAATCTACCAAATTTTCAAGGAAATGATCATTCTAATCTCATTATTTTCCAGAAAATTGCAGGATAGTCTCACTCATTAACATTATATAAAGTAAGATGCGCAAGTGCAGTAGTACTTTAGAACTTTCCTATATGCTGCCTCACTTGATGCTCACATGAATAAATCCAAAGAAGTAGATGAAGCAAATAGTATTATGTTACACAAGGAGACTGGGCCTCAAAGAGGTTAACTGAGGTTAACTTAATCAAGGTCACATGTCTAGTAAATAGTAAACCTGCGGCTCGATTAATATACTGCCTCCTACTTTTGGAAGTTTTTATATAATAGCAAAATTGTATAAGATTTTTCCATTTAAATGTAGTTATTGGGTTAGAAGTTATCAAACACTTATTACTCCTTTTGGTTTATTGTGAAAATAAATCAAAATGAAACAACTACAGTCTTAACACTCTACCATCTGTACATTGAAGTTTGAATATTTCTTTGATTTATTGAACTCATATGACTTGAAAATGTATATGTTTTATATTATCTAAAAAATGCCCGACATATATTTGTATTTATCATTTTATTCCTATTGCTTTTAAAAGGAGAGCGACCTGAAAAGATAATATGTATTTCAAAATACTAGATTAACAGTCATAGTAAAGACCTTGAAAAATCATGTATTCTATCCCCTTAACTTTGAGGAAAAATTTTTTTTTTAAACTCTTTAACTTTAGATTAGGTGATACCTAACCTAAATATTTCTAACCTAAATCTCATAGACAACTAAATGACGTAACTCAACTGGAAGTAAACAGTTACTAAGATGCTTTACTTATTCATTTGGTCATACTTGTTATTTTCATTTAGGGAAAATTTTGGTGAAGAAGGTTCATATTTCTATATGTATGTAGTGATCACCTGTTTCATGTAAGGCACTGTGTTAGGCACTGTGGGAAGTATGTGTTTGGAAAAGGGGAGACACACAAAAATGAGGAAGAGATGTATTTTTCTATCTGCTTTGGAAAGAACTTGCAGTCTAGATATTAAAAGAGAACCTGATTAAAGTTGTATGATAGATTTATAAGTAAAGTATTACAGGAAAACAAGTGGTCATTATTCTGGCTAGGATCATGAGGGAATACTTCCTAGAGGGGAATGTTTCAGCTGAGATTTGAAGGGTAGGTAGGATTTTGTACATATATGAAGGGCAGGCAGAAGGAATCCTATGAACAATGGTTTGGTGTTGAGCAGTACATTCAAAATCTAATTGTTGTGGGGAAAAATAATAGCACTGTCAAACACCAGTCAGCAGGTATTCCCTAGACATTTGTCGTGTGCTCATTATTGTGCTAATTATAATTACTATTGTGAATTCTATAGAAGTGTAAATCTTTTCTCAAGTAGTATATTGTCTAGTTAGGAAGGCAAACTTGGGTGCAGAGGATGAGTGAACATGGTGTATGAGAGAGATCTTAACAAGGTTTAGTTGAGCAGGGACTTCTTTATAGTAGAGATCAGAGGATAAACATCTTTATGAGAGCTAGGAAGAGAAGTCTGCTTTTTAAATTAAGTCAAATGGAAAGACCCTATAGTTCCTTCAATGTAGGAAAAATGTAATGAAAATTTTTTAATTTTAGGAAAGTTATCTCGTCAGTATTATACAGGGTAATTTAGAAGCTTTACAGCTGCTAAAATACCAAGTATGTGAGTGATCGGGTAGGGTTGGGTATTAGTTGTAGAAATGGACAGCAGGTAATCCTTGAAACGTTGTAAAATAGAAATTAGTGTGTCTCCTTGAAAGATTGTGAGAAGTGGCATGTTTGGTTATGCTTTGATTTGTTTCGAGTCAAGGGGGATAGGTGGGGGCAAAGAGATTAATGAATCCAGGAAGGAAGAAACTGAGAAAGGAGTGCCTTTTGAAGCTAGAAAATTTCCCTATCTGTGGATGTTTTCCATAGATGGGTGACATTCTTTCGTATGGATGTTGGGTGGAATTTTCAGCATTGGGTAGAAGATTTAACTTGGTGACCTTTTCTAACTTTTCCCACTCAGAGATAGTATAAATCTTCTACTGATGAAAAATTGGAAAGATGCGAAGACTAATTTAGCAGGGAAAGAATGTAGTAAAGATGCTGAATTCACTAAGGCTGTCATAAATTGTTCTAGAATGCTCTTTGGTGTCTGTTATTACTAGTATATATTGGCTTATTTTATTTTATATTAACATTTTATTATTTTTAAAACAATGGTATTTTAGACTGGGGTTTACTGTAGACTGTTTAGTAATACAAGTGCAGTAGTGCTGACAGTTCTGCCGGAACATCATTTTTCAAGTGTCTGCCCCAGAGTGAACAGTTACGAGGCTGGAAACTGTGAACTTGCTATTCCTTTAGTCAGTTTTTACTTTCACATGCCTCCTGTGTGAGCATCTCCTTGAATTAGTAAGACTCCAGCATTTAAATATGTATTTATAGTTTTCATTCAGTACTACCCTTAAATTTGAGCCAAAGGCTTCATCTGGGATTTAACTAAAAAACTAGTGGTCCGTTCCAGTGCTGGAGAAATGCCTGACTGTGGACTTATGTGCCTATCAATTCATAGGTAGATTTTAGAACATCTGAGTAAGATATGACTCGATTGTTTTCCTTTATAAACATTTTCTGAGCCCTTAAAAAATGTGTTTGGATAGATGAATCTGTGTTAGCCTCAAGTGCAGCCTGCACTCCACCTGACTGTCCTGCCTAATAATACCTCTTTAGCGGGGTATCCCAAGTTAATTTGTCATCTTAGCCTTGCCTTCCCACATCTCCCAGATCAACATGTCTTAGCTTCTTATGTTCTTAACAGCATCCCCTTTTTCCCAGCTTTCTAGGCTTTAAGCCTTATTCTAGTTATAATCCTCCCCTTCTCCTGCTGCTCCCTCCCCAACAAAAAATATTGCTTATTAAATGCAGTATGAATGTATCGGCTTTGGTGTTTATTGCCCTTCCAAAAGCATTCCTTATTATATTTTACTTTATTTAAATGTCACAGCTTTCCAAGATAATTTATCACTTGTTCCTGACACAGATCCTCTTGTTCTCTTGTTCTCTGTATTTGTTGTGCCTTCTCATTCTTGCCTTTCAGAAACTTCTCTTCTTAAACCCATCTCAATCTAGCCCTTCCAGCTCTCTTTTTACCCCATTCCAATTACTGAGACTTTTCCTCTCATCTTCCCCTACTCCCCGACCCCCACCCCAGAGTTCAGTTTTTTACTGAACAAATTACAAAAGAGGTTTAGTCACAAAGACCAAAGCCTATGTCATCATCAGACTCCTCAGATTCTTCTTTCTTTACTTTTACTTTCTTCGGGGCTGGGATAGAGCTGTGAAGGGGGCAGGACCTCCCACTGGTGCAGCACTGCTGCTGGGGCGGGTCTGCCAGCCCTTGCTTTGCAGATGAGGCTACAGATGTTGACATTGGCCAGAGCCTTTGCAAACTTGCCTGGCCAGAAAGGTTCAGCATTTACATCAGCTGTTTTAATGAGGGCATTGATCTTATCCTCTGGGACTGTCACCTCATCCTCCTGCAGGAGGATGGGGGCCGAGCAGATGGAGGCAATCTCCAAGGCAGAGGCCACGGTTCAGGTGAGCACTCTGCCGGAGCTTCCTTGAAGGACCGAGTACCTTACCAGCAGCTGAGGAAGGAGCTTCCTCTCATCTTTGAATCCCCAGTATACTCTGTACTTTTCTGGGGTTTTTCGTTTGTTTGTTTGTTTTGTTTACCGTCTTAACCATTTTATTTTTTAATTATTTTTTAAATAGTAAAAGATTGATTGATTGATTAGTTGAAGAAATGGTTTAAATTTTTTCCCCTGTCTACTTCTTCCCTCCCTCTGTTTTTCTGTTTTCATAATAGTTATTTGTGTTCTTCCCATCTCCTGATTTGCTTATATGCTGAAAATAAGGTTTCATAGTGCAAGGTGTTTCTCCCATTTTTTTGTTCCCTTTTTGTTAACGATACCTTTCCCTCCAGTTTCTGCCTTTTAAGTTGAACAGACGTCAGTTGATCAACTTCATCTTCTTTTTGCCCTGGCACTGGGCTAGATGTTTTTTACATATATTCTAAATACTTCTTTATGTATATTTTACATATATTCTAAATTTAATCCTCAGAACAACTTGCAATGTAGTATTACAGGAGATCCTCAGCAACCAAAATATTTGTTGATCTGAGGAGTGCATAGAGAAGCAGAAGTTGCCAAACAAGAAAATATTCTCTAATGAACTGAGCACTTACAAAACTGGGCTCTACTCACCACCTTTCCTGAGTTAACTCTAGCTGTTATCTGTCCTATTCATCACATCAACATCCTGGTGGATTACTCTCGCTAATACAGTGCAAGGCAAATACAGCACAAACTGAAAGGAAATTTTAAACCTTGCAAAAGATGAAAACTTCATGAAGTCTATGAAAGTATCAGAAAATGGTTTTAATTACTTGCAGTGTCGTTGATAGATGAGTATCTAGCAAAATTAACATTTGAAGGAAAAAGGATGATGACTCATGGATAATACAGACTTCAAAAAAGAATAATTTGATTACCAAAAATTGAGAGCCCTGGAGAAATTTCTTGAAGTTTTGAACAAAGACAACCCATTCTTTGCTCATGTTGTAAGTTTCAAAGCTGGAGAATGTTATCCCATCGTATAGTCAGAAACAACATGCCAAAAATAAGATGAAACTTATAAATGAGATCATTAACTATTTTTATAAGTTTTAGTTTTATATTACAAATTAAGTTGTAGTCAACCCTTTATTTTTTAACCATTTAGTTTGAAATGTTTGAATCTGTTTTAAATAGGTTCTAGTACCAACTGTCATTGAGTGCAAGGACCTGTTCTGTCTCCTTTCATGGCCGGTAACATCAGATTACCTGGGTATTAACTTAGACATTAACGCCTATTCCATTCTTTTACTCCTCTTTTTGGGGAAAGTAGGTTTAAATTTTCTAGTTTTTCCTCTCTCCTTTTTCTTTTTATTTCTTTCTTTTCACTTTTTTAGCCTTAGTTCACCATTTTCTTATTACTGCTTGTCTGTGTCCTGTTCCCCATCTTTCTCTTTACCTTTGTGTTGTTGTTTCTTTGCCTCGTGACCAGTATCCTAACCCCGAGGCTTACCCACTCTTTGCCAGGCCTGCCTCGCTATCCCATTTCTCCTCTGGAATTCAGTGCTTTCTGTTTTAGGTTTTTCCCTCCTTTATTGTGAGTCTTATTTTACTTTTTTCTTCTCTAGTAATTGTTTTTTGAATTTTGAATTTTTGTTTTATTCTTCTGATTGCTTACTTAAACCTCTTCATTCATGGCAAGAAAGTTGGTATTACTCAGAACTTCTGTGCTCTGTAGAAACTTATTGCTAAGACCATAAGATAAGACCTAAACACCCTTTCTCATAGGAAGCTTTTCTTTCTGTTTTGCCCAGCATGTCCATGTATCACATTAGACCACTTTATCTGGACAGTTTCTACCGCAAACCTCTATGGGCTAGTATACATATTTCTGTCCCTCCATCCACTGCTAAAGATCCTTATTACTCATCAGTGGGTATACACTAATGAAATTTGATTAAGTGTTTAATACTGCAATATTGTCATGATAAAAATCCTAAACGGAATTTTTTTAAAACAGAAATATGGAGAGGAATATGGGAAGTCTTGGGCGGAAATATTGTTATAGCGGGTCACTTTCTGCTTCAGAAATATAAAGAAATATTTTAGGATTTAGGCCTGCTCAACAGTTCTATGTTAATTTATACAACACTGTTTTTGGTGGGGTAAGGAAAGATTTCATCGAAATATGAAGAGAAATTTTAAAGAGAGTCATAGATCCTCTCTAAAGAAAATAACGTCTTAAATGTTTAAAACTAG
>NW_006432945.1:2802254-2806852 GCF_000325575.1 Pteropus alecto
AACAGTTGAAGGAAAAAGGATGATGACTCATGGATAATACAGACTTCAAAAAAGAATAATTTGATTACCAAAAATTGAGAGCCCTGGAGAAATTTCTTGAAGTTTTGAACAAAGACAACCCATTCTTTGCTCATGTTGTAAGTTTCAAAGCTGGAGAATGTTATCCCATCGTATAGTCAGAAACAACATGCCAAAAATAAGATGAAACTTATAAATGAGATCATTAACTATTTTTATAAGTTTTAGTTTTATATTACAAATTAAGTTGTAGTCAACCCTTTATTTTTTAACCATTTAGTTTGAAATGTTTGAATCTGTTTTAAATAGGTTCTAGTACCAACTGTCATTGAGTGCAAGGACCTGTTCTGTTCTGTCTCCTTTCATGGCCGGTAACATCAGATTACCTGGGTATTAACTTAGACATTAACGCCTATTCCATTCTTTTACTCCTCTTTTTGGGGAAAGTAGGTTTAAATTTTCTAGTTTTTCCTCTCTCCTTTTTCTTTTTATTTCTTTCTTTTCACTTTTTTAGCCTTAGTTCACCATTTTCTTATTACTGCTTGTCTGTGTCCTGTTCCCCATCTTTCTCTTTACCTTTGTGTTGTTGTTTCTTTGCCTCGTGACCAGTATCCTAACCCCGAGGCTTACCCACTCTTTGCCAGGCCTGCCTCGCTATCCCATTTCTCCTCTGGAATTCAGTGCTTTCTGTTTTAGGTTTTTCCCTCCTTTATTGTGAGTCTTATTTTACTTTTTTCTTCTCTAGTAATTGTTTTTTGAATTTTGAATTTTTGTTTTATTCTTCTGATTGCTTACTTAAACCTCTTCATTCATGGCAAGAAAGTTGGTATTACTCAGAACTTCTGTGCTCTGTAGAAACTTATTGCTAAGACCATAAGATAAGACCTAAACACCCTTTCTCATAGGAAGCTTTTCTTTCTGTTTTGCCCAGCATGTCCATGTATCACATTAGACCACTTTATCTGGACAGTTTCTACCGCAAACCTCTATGGGCTAGTATACATATTTCTGTCCCTCCATCCACTGCTAAAGATCCTTATTACTCATCAGTGGGTATACACTAATGAAATTTGATTAAGTGTTTAATACTGCAATATTGTCATGATAAAAATCCTAAACGGAATTTTTTTAAAACAGAAATATGGAGAGGAATATGGGAAGTCTTGGGCGGAAATATTGTTATAGCGGGTCACTTTCTGCTTCAGAAATATAAAGAAATATTTTAGGATTTAGGCCTGCTCAACAGTTCTATGTTAATTTATACAACACTGTTTTTGGTGGGGTAAGGAAAGATTTCATCGAAATATGAAGAGAAATTTTAAAGAGAGTCATAGATCCTCTCTAAAGAAAATAACGTCTTAAATGTTTAAAACTAGGGTAAAATTGGGTGAGAAACAGACAATATAATATACAAATGATGTGTTATATAGAATTGTACGCTTGAAACTTATATAGTTTTATTAACCAATATCACCTCAATTTTAATTTAAAAAAAACAGGCTAAAATTAACATCTACAGTGCGTGATAGGAACACATTGGAGTTGGAAAATAGGTAACTCATAGATTTTCTCCGTTTTAATATCTCCGAGTAGAGTATAAATGTGAATGTTGTTCATTCTCCCAATGGGTACATTTCCCTTTTATTACCTCTTGTGTGGGCAAAGGGTAACTCAGAATATATTTTTTAATTCTTATGAAAATGGAATCTTCCAAATCAGAGTTTTAGTAATCTCATGTCTATAATATGGTAAAAAGTTAAAAAAAATAAATAAGCACTTTGGAAAAATGTCTGTCTTCATATCCTCATTAGGAAACTTCTCTTTAATTTTGTAGTCAAATCAGAAAATTAATGCCCGTTGGACCACAGAGGAGCAGCTTCTAGCAGTGCAAGGTATATTAAAGATAAGCAGTTCTTGTTGTTAATAATTATTTAACTTGTCATGAAAGGTGGCTACCATAGTTCTTCCCTTCTTTTAGAAGGGGATCAAGAAAGGGCTCTTATGTTCACCTCAAAGTACTGGTGACCAGGAATTCTGTTTCATATTTGTGGATGTGACATACTGAGCCTATGTGCATTTTGAATCCTGAACACCACATAACACATTCTCAGCACTAATTAAATGATGGTGACGCCAAGTTTGAACAAGTCGTATGGTTTCTCTGTGCATCTGCTTCAGTATTCTTGCAGTTGGGTTCGTTCTTACTATATCAGTCATTGATAACTCATGGTTAAAAACATGAATAAACTATTATCTATTTCTGGTTTCTCTGTATAACAGTGTTTTCTCTATTTGATAAATGTCAGGTACTGAAAATATCAATGGCATGCTTAACTTTCAGTGTATTATAACAACTTAAGAGATGTGTCACTGAATATTTAGAAACCTGACTAAAAATATATATTGATTTACCAAAGAAAGACTTAAGAGATATATCAAAAAATATACAAGTGGAATTTTAAATGTACTCTTTATGAGAACACTTTGTCGAATTATATGGCAGAATATTTTTTGTATTAGAAATACCCTTGGACAAATTGGAAGCATTATAAACTTGGATTTTCTCATGTCCGAATTACTTAAAGGCAAATTGTATATTTTTGTTCAATGTCATAGGTTTTTTCCCCTTCAAGATAAAGTATCTATAGAATTAATTGTGTAATTTTAAGCTTAGTCTGCAATTTGTTTCTTTCTGGTTGAGCCCTCTCGTCTTGAGTCCTAATAGCTCTTTCATCAAGGTTAACTACTGTAAGAGAATTGGGCCCCAGTAAAACACAGAAGTATACCTTTAAAAATATTATTTCCAAGTATTCAGACATGGAGAACATTTTTACCTCAAAAGTGCTATGCAAATATCATTCAGATGTGAGAATAATGTAATTAAAGATGGATTAATAGATGACTGCAGTTGGGGTTAGAGTAAGAATTACCAGCCAGTGTGATTTGAAAATGTCACAGGAGGGTGCCCACAGGATGTCAGCCTGCTCTTTGGCTTATAGAGCACAACACAGTCATTTCATGAATAAAAAGACTTGATCCTGTGGAGGCAGGGTGCTAGATGTGCATTGATTGAGCACATCTGTAATTGTAGAACTAAGTTTCTGAATGAGTCAGAACAAAGTTTAATTAGTTTATAATGTTCCATAATAGCTGTTTTGAAATTAGAAACAATTTAAAATTTTGATTAAAACTTTGTTTTTGTAATGGCTGCTTCAGATTCATTTAGCACTAAGACTTAGAGCTCTAATATAGACGTTTGAGTAGGCATTGCGTTTATTGACATAAAGCCTGTGTTTCCCTCCATCACAGTCTGCAGCCTATAGAATTTAACCCTGTCCCCAGTATTCAGTGGCTGAAAGGTTAGTATGTTAATCCTGTACTCTAGTGTAAGAAATTACTCCAGTGAAAGGATTTTCCGAAGAGAATCACCAAAGGAAATCTGGGCTGATGTTTCTCTGTACAGCGCTCAGGACTTGATGCTGTCAGCAGCACTGCTTTAAGTGCTGGAGTCCACGGAATCCTGTGGCTGAGTTGGGTATTATGCCAAAGCTCCATTCAAGAGAAAAGACAATGGCAAAATTTACAAATATAGTGTGAGCTATACCTGTGGACATTATCTCCTCTTATAACTATTAAAAGAATGGAGTATTTATGGGTAAAATCAACACTTCCTCTCTACTGAGGTATATCCAGTATTCTTACGCACATCTTAAAAGTAACCTTTAAATAAATTATGCTGATGCAGCAGTTTGTATGGAAATAGGCACGTTCTTAGCATTTCAAAGTACTTTCTTAATATGTTAATGTCTTTTTATTTATTTGACTCCGTGGAATTTTTGTTTTCACTTTCAGTCTTTTAGGTGTTTTTAGTTTAGTGTTTTTTTTTTGGGGGGGGGGTGTTATTATATAAAATAATATGAAGCTATTTATATCCAAAATAGTTATTTGAGGGAGAATTAAAAAGTGCCATTTTTTTCCTCATGTGCCTACACATTTTTATAATGCTTAGAAGTGTGTCTTATAAACAATATTATCGTATAGTAATGTCACCTGTACCTGAGTCTCAGTGTGGTGAGGTACATAATTGCAGTTTAATTTCATCATGTATGGTTTGCTATTAGGAAGTACTTGCCTTAGCAGGCAATTGGTTTTATTTTTTCTTTTTAATCTTTATGGTAAACTTTTATATGATGTTATTCTTATGGCCATTTCAGTTTCATAAAATAATAAATCATTTATGTTTCGATAATGACATGTTTTAATTTGTATAGTGCTTATATTCAAGACATTTTACATACATATTATGATTTGACATTCATTTGTTAAATGCTTTATTTTATCTTGCTCATAGTTGACTATTACAGTGACCTAGAGAGAAAAATATTGACTCTAGTGTCACTGATGAGATTTATAACTCTACTATTAAATAAAACTTTTCGTTGTAACTCTTTTAAAGCCAAATATATTACGAACATTTCCTAGGGCTTAAATATATATTTCCCACTTTACTTTCCATCTATTTATATTGTTGTTAGCCAACTACCAGCCATTTAAATAAATAAATATTGTTTTAATAATAT
>NW_006432945.1:2806875-2825978 GCF_000325575.1 Pteropus alecto
TTTTTTCCCTTCTTTCTCCCTTATTCAGAAGGGGGACAAATCATGCTCAGACCAAATGGGATATCTGTGTAGTCTATTACTTTATTATGTTAATTTTAATTCTAGCTATGTTATAGCTTCAATAACATTCTTCAAGAGTCCCCAAGTGGGATATTACAGATGTTGATAATTAAATCCTCTTAAAATACTTGCTAAAAATAGTATTTCTACAACTTCTATAATCTGTTACAGCCTTTAAGTATCTAGATTTTCTGTTATAACAGATTAATTAACAATGAAATCAGTTATAGTCTTCACATATTTGTGTTAATGGTGAAATATCCATTTGTAGTTTGTGTCATATATTATAAATAATTTTATCTGATCTGTAGTGCTTTTAGAAATTATCCTAGAATTAATCTTGATAATTTATGTTAAATATTTCTTATTTAGCAAGAATTAAGAAAGGACTTAGATTCTAGAGGTGTGTATTTTTTTCATGTAAAATGGAATAATCTCTAGCTGTGTTCAAAAAATAACAATATAAATGATAGTTCAGAACGTTTTAAAGTACCTAGGAGCAGAAGCATGGTATGCAATATTTGCCATTTTGTTTTAGATCTCTTAAATGTACAGTATTCATTTCATAGTCATTAGTACTAAAAAAAAAAAAAAATGCTCCCCAACTAAAATATTTGTGTTATTTTACAATAAACAACAAAAAAAATTTCCATTTTTATCAAGATAGCAACTTTAATTTTTGTTTCTTTATTATTATTTTTTTTAATTGCCTGCCTTCTCATATAAAACAAGAAATGACAAAACTGTGTTCCGAGGGGTTATGCTTACAGTTAAATGTTACCTTCTCTCTTTGTAGGTCATACACTCATTCCTTTTTAGGAGAAATGAAGTTACAAATCTAGAACGTGTCTTCTTTCTGATTTTATCTTGTACTTTCAAAAAAAGCTTGAATGGCTCCTTAAGTAGGAGAAAAAGAGATTAGACAGTTGGTTAAGACATAAGGATTGTGACTTAGTACATGAACGATCAAAAGGAAATGGAGATAAGAGAATCATACCTTTTCATCTAAAAGGCGCCCATGTATTTTGGAGAGTTTCTTCTTTTATAGCAGATATCATAAGAATGGAGGTCCAGAAGTATTATTGCCAGCCCTCTGATGCACTTGGCGTCAAATAATTAACGATTCAAAATTCCCAGCATTTTTATGGTGTAATTTAACTTAAAACAAGAAAGATGAGAACGCAAGACTCAAAGGAGAAAGGCTAGACATTGGAAAGAGAATATGATTTTGACTTTAAGTACTCGCCTAGATGTACCAATCACTGCCCCACTGCTGTTAATACCTTTTTTACCTTTAATGCAAAATATTGGAGATTTACAGGAGGTATAAAGAAATGCATGTTCCCAAATAGTTTGAATTAAAAGTAATCTCATTAATAGGAAAGAACCACATCCTTGGTGTTTCTAGATGTTATTCTCTTATGTCAAAAATAAATTTTTGAAAAATTAGTATTCCCAGTTGTACAAAGTACATGCTCATTTTAAGAAATTTTTCTATAGCAAACAGGAAAAAATGTCCTCCAAAATGTTATTACCTAGAAACAGCTTCCACTGTAATGTTTAAGCTTTTTTTTTTTTAAGTCCAAAATCAGATTTTAAAAATAACTTTTTATATATACCAAAAGCAGATTTATAATATTCCTTCTATTTAAGGGGGAAAAAAAAGTCTGTATAATTCCATGTCCAGCATTGGAAAACACCATACTACAAATGCTTCTGAAGTTACTAATCTTACTAAGCCAAAGCTCAAAAAATAGGAATATATATATTTTTGTTGGGTAATATAGAATACTGATTGGAAAACGTGAGCTTTCAAAAATTATAATGATAAAACAGTATCCTAATGAGTTATATTGTTATGTTAATTCCCAAATAAAACTTTTAAAGTATATATTAAAGATTATTAGGTATCATTTGCCAGCATAGGAGGCCAGAATATTTCATTATAACTTTCAAATGAAATTTAGAAATATTACGAAAACAATTTTTTTCTTTCTCTGGGAAATTTATAATTTACCTCTTCTAGGGTTCTCTGAAGTTTTATTCCACTAACCTTTGAAAACCGACCTCCTGCCCTAAAGGTGAGAAGTTTAATTTAAAACATGGTTCAAATGGACCTTAGCCTCTTACATCTTCAAGAAGAGAGAGAGAGATCTAATCACCGTATTTAATTCCCTTTCTGATAAAGCAGTCAGATGGCTTTGTTTGGCTTTGTTTATTATAAACTATGAAAAAAGTGGACCATTCTTACCCCGGAAACAAATTAGAACTAAAGGAGCTCTGATGTATGTCGTTGAAGTTAGTTGCTCAGCATTGCTACCCTGCTAGGTTGTATCTAGAAGCGTAGCTGGGGTTCTTCTGAAGGAGCAGTACCATTAAGTCTTCAGTTGGTGTTTTACTAAAGTTTGGGTAGTTATCAGCCACAGAGTAGAACTTAAAAGCATTCCACCTTCTAACCAAAATATTCTATTGAGCAGCATTATTGGGAGTATGAAGGTGATAAAGAAGTCAATCATATGTGACTCTTGTTGTTTGGGGAAGAAAAATAGAATGAAGCCTTATGGGGAAGAAAAATCAATCATATTTCCTGAGCACTCCTGTGTACTAGACATTGTAGTAATGCTGATACTGATTTGTGTTACATGGGACCGTACTTCCCAACATTTTCACATTGGGGCAGAGAAAATTATGAAATTTGTCACAACACACTGGGATAGACAGGTGAGATTGCTTTTGTCCAGCGAAGACTGTCAAGGAGCTCCAGCTCATGCGCAGACCCTGTCCGGGCATCCTGCAAGCCGAGGGCATTAATGTCTAGGCCCACTCATTCTCGGGACGTGATTGGGATCCACGGCCAGCCCACAGAAGTCTGCAGTGCAGTCTGAGCCTTAAGATTTTGCACATTAGTTAACACAAGGCTATCACACATGAGTTAATAATAAACATACCGAGGCGACTTGACATCCTAAGTGTCTGGAAAAACTAAAGCTCCTAGGAAGTAGCTTTGGTTTTGTCTGTAGTTCTGGAAATGCAACACTATTGGTGACAAGGTAAAGTCCATTGAGCAAGAGAAAATAAAGTAGAAGATCAAAAAGAATAGGGTCAGGAAGAGGGAACAGTTATATAATGGAATCAGATATGGAAACAACAGTGGTAGATTTTAGAATATATTTTGCTAAACAAATAGGTGTTCTGAGGGTTGTAATATCTTCAGACTTAAGAGTCAGCATTTGTCTTAATTTGATTTCTTGCTAAGAATACAGACAATTTATTATAAATCCTAGATTTATTTAAGATTTTCATTTCTAAACTCATGTATTCGGTAGGTTTGGTCATTTCTAGAATGTAAATTAAATATCCCTTATGAAAATTAGTATACTGAGAGAACACTGTTTGATTTCTAACTAGTAATTTTTTAGTGCAGTGATCTCAAGTGAGTTGCTGTTTTCCAAAGTATAAGTAATAGAGAAGTACTTAAATATATAACAATAATTCCTCATATGAAATAACCTTGAATTTTTATTGCCGAATAAACCTTCAGTGGAACCTAGTCACAATTAGAATTTATACTCAGTTTTGAAGTTCAAACTGGAAATTAGCTCATGGATTTTAAGAGAATATAAATTCATTTATGTTGCAAAAATATTATAAACAGCCTTTGAGTATCATTATTACTTTATTGTCATGCATATGTCTGTCCCTGTGAGAACAGAGCAAATGAGCATAGTTTACATACCAAAACTGTATTAAAAATGGGATGTGGTTATAGCTTAATAATGTCAGGCCTCCCCCCAGATGCTCTAAGAGTCAGTCCTAGCTAGTTGAATGCAGCAAGAGATACTTACTCTGAAATCCTCGCTATAAAATGAAGGCATAATTTAAAAACAGTAATTATGTCATATGATGGCGCTTTAAAGTAATTTGGTAATATCAATAGATACTAGTAAGAGTATATCTAGCATTTCTGCTGGGGCATTAACATATCTTTATATTATTCTCTCATCTGTGATTGTGTACATGTTAAGTTTATTTTAATCCCCACATTTCTGGCTGCTTACAGCTTATATATCATAAGCATCAGTATTTTTTTCCTTTGTTCTCATCTCTGATTAATGAGTTATTGTTTCTTGGTATTTTAAAAAGCAGTTATTAAATTGCAAAATCAAAAATTTTGACAACTGTATTTTGAGCTAAGTGCATCTCTTTCTAGAATGAGTCAGTGAACTTTTAAAATTTAAGAGCAAATTATTATCCATCTGATTATATAAAGTCATTTTAAAATCTGTAGCATAATTGACTATCTCAAGTTCATAAATCAAACATTATCCTTCATTATAATAAAATTTCCATAATGAAAAGTTAGGTTCTCACATAACCGAATGTACAGTCCTCAAATTTAAGGTAGTGACAGGCACAACATGTGCTCTACAAATAGTCACTACTGTAACCTTGTTCCTAAGTCTGTAAAGCATAGCTAGGAATCCTTTATATGTATAGCCTTTAGGACTGTTAGATGAGTTAAAATCCAACTAACTCTGAAAAATAGCTTCCCTTATTTTGCCCATCAGATTGTGATGATTCTTCTGCTTTTTATGTTTAAATTCTTATTTCTGTTCTATACCCTGGTGAGATAGTAAGTAATCATGTTGAAGTTGGTATTAAGACCAAAATTATAATGCTTTTCTTAATGGGGGAACCCTAAGACTATTCACTCAGTCCATTGAGGGGATAAAAGAGATGGCTCATTCCCATCCTGTTTTGTTTACAAACGGTGTTGCTCAAATTTAGGTGACTGGCTACTAGGGAAATAAATGAATATGGAATTGAGGATGGAACAAAGAATTCAATGCTTTACAATAAATGGACTGTATTTGAGAGTTCAAGAGAGGATTGGAGAAAATAACTGAGTATGTAAAAAATGGTAAGTTTCTGATTGTTTAGTTGAAGGCAAGTGGCTGGCTCGATGAAATGACGTAATTGAGTGTTTTCATCTGGAACCCTGATATTTTAGCCTCTATCTCAGAATTGAGAAATGAGCAGAGTTTATCAGAAAGGATTTTCATTGCTGGTATCTTTTGTGTGTGCATGATGTATAGTACACACAGCTCTCCTTATTGATCCTTCACCAGGTGTATTATTTACTTTGCCTTCCAGGTGTCCGAAAATATGGTAAAGATTTTCAAGCTATTGCAGATGTAATTGGCAACAAGACTGTTGGCCAAGTGAAGAACTTCTTTGTAAACTACAGGCGTCGGTTTAACTTAGAGGAGGTATTGCAGGAGTGGGAAGCAGAACAAGGAACCCAGGCTTCTAATGGTGATGCTTCTACTTTAGGGGAGGAGACAAAAAGTGCTTCTAATGTGCCATCAGGGAAGAGCACTGATGAAGAAGAGGAGGTGTGTTTGTGTATGGAATTTGAGCTAATATGAGTCGAGGAATCACCATTTTGTGTGGTTTTCTGTAAGGTTAATTTGTCAGAGGACTAGCTAAATGAGCATGAAAGGTTGACAATACACTTACTCAGTGGTGCATCTCCCGTGACTCTTTAAGTCATAATGACATGCTAAGTTCTGATCCTAGAAGAATGGAGAGTGTATTGTTCTTTCATAGTCTTATTTTTATTTCCAGTGTTAAGCTGTTTACTAATAAATAAAGATGGCTGTTTGGTAGCTTCGTTGCTTTTTCGGTTTTTGGTTTTTTGTTTTGTTTTGTTTAAAATAAAAGAAGCTTGTGCTTCCAAAGAAAACTGGTGTTATGTTTTTGTTTTGTTTTGATTTGTTTTGTTTTTCCTGTGACAGCCCAAACTATATTGTATTAAGTTCATTGGGAACTATCATCTCATACATGTATTTTTGTTTCCTCACCTCTAGGCACAGACGCCACAGGCTCCTCGGACTCTGGGTCCATCACCTCCTGCCCCATCATCCACTCCAACACCAACAGCCCCCATTGCCACTCTGAATCAGCCTCCGCCACTTCTTCGTCCAACACTGCCTGCTGCCCCTGCTCTGCACCGGCAGCCTCCTCCACTCCAGCAGCAGGCTCGATTCATCCAGCCCCGGCCAACTTTAAACCAGCCTCCACCACCTCTCATTCGCCCTGCTAATTCTATGCCACCCCGTCTGAACCCAAGACCAGTGCTATCTGCAGTTGGTGGCCAGCAGCCGCCATCACTTATCGGAATTCAGACAGATTCACAGTCCTCACTGCACTAAAATTAAATTGGACAGAGCTGCAGTAACTTCTCATCCCACTGTTATACCAATGCTCATCTGTCTGACTGATGCGAAAGAGGAGAGACTAAGCCTGGATACTGAGGCTGCAGACTAGTTCTGTGGCAGTGGGCCAGCATAAGCTGCTGTCCAAGAAAAGTTTTAGTTTAGTTCATGCAACTGAGATGTTCTACAACAAAAACCTACAGTTGGCCTCCTCTCTGGAGTAGATGTTCAGTGACACGGTCTCATAAAAAGGAAGGAAAAAAAAAGATTAAGTATTCTGTATACCAAGGGTTTTTTTTGTTTGTTTTTACTGTATTTATTTTATTGAGATTCTTTATATTCCTGCCTCTTCATAGTCAAGGCTCTTAGTACGGGAATATTGACTTAGGAATTGTGAAAACTCCTTAAATTTATTAAATTAAGGATGTTTGACTTTTTTCTTTAATTTAATTTTAACATTTTCCTATGTTAGGAGTGCAAGAATAAATAGCCTGCATTTCATATTTTGACATGTTCATTTAATGCATATTTGAGAAATTATAGCCACATATCCCTTTTTTCAAAAAATATTTTGCTTTTTTTTCTAAAGGAATGTTAATATATTCCTTTCAAAGAAAGCAATTTAATCAATTGCAAAGCAATTATATGAAACCACAAAGAATGTACTGAACCTGCGAACTGTTTAACATACAGTTTAGGGTCCTAGTGCAAAGTCCTTGCTTAAAGGTCATTGACCTTCATCTATCAGTAATAAGGATCAGAAGAATAACTTTACATGCAAATGAAGACTTAATTTGTTACAATGTCTTTAAGTTCTTAGAAAATGCTAATTTTGATTTTTTTTTTTTTTTTTTTTTTTTAGTGTTTTAAACGCTATCTGCTTTTAACTAGTAGTTGCCTACATTTGGGGACTTAGAAGAGAACTATATTTTTTGTCAGTTATGTGAAGACAGTGGTTATGGAAGCATTTATTTACAGTACCCTTTTTGTGTTTAGGTTCTGAACTTAAAATTGCCCTCATACTTATTAATATGGTCTACATTTAATATAAAGGATGGTTTCTTGATAAATATTGTATTATTTGGGTACATTTGTGTATTCATACAGCCGACCTATATGGCTGGGTTTGGTTTAGGGTTAAATCAACATTATTTTATAAAATAAATTTAAGAATTTGTTCAGTGTCATCTAAAGATGTATCAGTATATTGTCAAAATTGTGCTGTTAAAATACTGAGACCCCTTTTTATAAAGAAACAAAGAAAACATTTTGTCTTCTTAATTCAACATATAATCATTAAGCACCTACAAAGAATATTTTACAAGTGATACTATTTCAACAATGTGTTACTAATATTTTTGATACAATGATTTCATATTGGAATCATGACTTGTGCAAAGGGACAGATCATTTAGATTGCTGTACTAGTGGAACTTAAGGCTAAATGTTTGCACATTCACATTCTCGTCACATTGAGAACTACTTCATGAAATGGTCAACATATAAGCACCTAATTTATGTTTTGAGAGGTCATATATTCCCAAATTATTGGGAAAATAATCTCTAACATTACAGCCTTAAAGAGCTGTAGACTTAAACCCATTAATTAGTTTTAATTTTGAAGTTTAGACCACTTTTTTTCCATAAAAACCTTAAGTTCTGGCATAATCTACAACTTTTTCCAGATATGTCTGTCATTCTCATTGGATCATCTTAAATAGTTCCCGTCCCTGGATTGTAACCAGATAAAAATCTGATTTAAAATACTTAATATTCAAGAATTTATACTTATTTTTACTTTAAAATCACGGGAACAGTTATATCTTAAAAGAAAATATCTAAAGCATTTTTAAAGTACTTAGATTGTCTTGCATATGTGCATACTATACAGCTTTTATTGTCTTGTCTCTTGTCAGTAGACCTTCAATATACAGTATGTGGGATATGTCAGTCAAGTTGGTCAGTACCAGCATCTGTCCAGCTGTTAAGTATATTGTGATTCATTTAAAATCTATCCCAGCCACGGGCCAGGGTGCTGTATCTGAGGGATGTGCTGTAATTTGATTTACGTACACTAGAGCACACAGTAGGAAAATCTTAGCTTCATTAGTAATATGAAACATGTATATAGTGAGATGTCTTTATTGTGTGCTTTGCATATTTTGTAAATATTTTGCACGTCATTATTTTTCTTTTTTGTTTAAGCAGTGTTTGGCCTGGAAGAGTGATATGCTTGCTGCTTAATCAAAGGATTAAAGAGTTAAAGATGTCTATGTCTTCTATTTTTATATAATTTCATGTTGTATGAAAATTTAGGACCTTTTCACTGTGAAATTCGAAATACTGATTTTTATAAAAAGCAAAACCTAGAAATCTTTTAATGACCATTTCATTAATTTCATTTTTTGAAAAATCTACACTCAAGTATTTTTTTCATTACATAACTAAAGTCACACTTGATACATTTGGTAATATTAATGAAAAATATTTTTTTGTAATTCCAGTGCAGTATGGATGGAGTGAAAGGTAAGTTATGATCAAAACTTCCTTAATATTCGTATAATTGAGTAAAATCTAATGTAAATAAAGATGAAAGAATGAAAAATTCTGTCAATATAGACCTACATTCTTTTTAGGAATAGATACAGGAAACAAGTAAAAAAACTTGATTTTCAAAAATACTAAGAATATTGCAAATATTTTTGTAACAGTACCAAGTTTAGCTATTAAATAGGCTGTATTTAATGTTTTTTCTTGCTATCAAAATAATATGTTACCCATAAATAATAACTACTGGTCACTTAACACTGGGATATCAGGGTCTCAAAAAGAATAATAATCTGAGTTAGAACTCAAAGCAGGATCTTCCTTTTTGTACTTCCCCCAATTGCTTGGATGAATACATTCTGATTATAGGAAACAAAAAACTAAAATGCGTATTAGTTTTTTAATTTATTCATTATAGATAAGCATAAGAAGATAACAATAAGTAAATACAGAAAGAATCCAAGAATCAGGTTTGAGAAACCACTATATTCTAAAATATAAGAAACTACCTCATTTTCTGACAGCATTTGTGGGAGTACATAAACTTTCTCCTAGGGTAAAGTAGGTGACATATAACTCTTCACAACTTAAATCTTTATCTTTACTTTTTATGAAGGAATATTTTGCAGCAATAAATTTTAGTAACAATAGAGCTTGGGAGTAAAACATTAAAAAGAATCCTCTTAGATCTGTGAGTTCGTATCTAAAAGGCCATGTAGCCTTTTCTACTCTCAGAAGTCCTACATACTTATGGGAGAAACAATGAAGACCAGAAATTAATGTTGGGTTGAGATTTTTGCAAATGGTCATTACCAGATCTAAAGTAGACTATGGTCTATTGATAATGGAATGGCTCTTTACAATGTGGTAACAAACTTTAGAATCTTAAAGCTGGAATTTGGGTGAGCAGAGTGTCTAAGGAAAAGATGCTGGGAACGTAAAGCGGAGAGGTCTTGGAGCAGTCTTCACAATGGAAATAGCATATAGGTTGATCTCCCAGAATGCTTTCTATTTCTCTGGATTATCTTAAGAAAAATTTTTATTCAGTGTAATTTAATCTTATTTAAACATATAAGGTACAATTACCAATAATAGAGCATCTTAAATAATACTCCAACACAAGGCATCTCGTGAGGTATCCAGCTTACTGCCCAGAACAGCTTTCATACTTGGCAAGATTTGGCTTCAAGAGGCCGGTGTTCCCAAAACCATTTTTGTTCACATGCTGTGTGCTCTTTGCAAGAGGGAGTTGGAAAACAATCGCCTAAGGGCTCATCACTTGGCTTGCAACTCCACCGAGCAAGTTACTTCACCCCTCTGTACCTCAATTTCTCTTCCCTACCCAAATCTTACCGAAATGACAAATACAAAAAAGTAATCCTTAACGTTGCTGGAAAGCTGAGGGAGGTGCCACCAGCAGATGGAGAGAAATTTATGACAAAACCTCACAGAATTAAGGAACCTCCCAATTCCATAAAGGTAAAAGCAGGAAAACTGACATTCTCAGAAGGTCCCGTAATAACCTCAAGTTAAAGGTGGAGAAATGGAGCAGCCACCAAGGATTCTTGCTTCCTGATATTCGTTGTGTGTGAACTGGACTTGGTGACTTGCTTCTGACCAATATAATACAGCAAAAGTGATGAAATGTCACTTCTGTGCTTGTGTTTTGTTGGTAGACTTTCTATCACCTTCTCTGCTTGCATACCTTGATGAAACAAGCTGCCATGTTGGAGAGACCCATGTGGTAAGGATCTGAGGCCAGCCCCCTACCAACAACCAGCCCCTCTAGGTAAAAACCTGCTTAAAACTGGGCTCGGAAATGAATCCTTCCCCAGTTGAGCCTTGAGACGACTAGAGCCCAGCCAATGCCTTGTTTGCAGCCTCTGAAACACCATGAAGCAGAGAACTCAGCTAAGCTGTCTCAGATTTCTTAACACCACAGAAATTGAAATGAGTGATGTTTTGAGGTGCTAAGTTTTAGGGTTACTTATACAGAATAGAAAAATAATACAATCTTAACAATTAAAAGAAAGTTGGAGTGACTATATTAATGTTGGACAAAGATTTCAAAACAAAGAATATTATTGAAGATAAAGGTGGCCATTTAATAATGACAAAGGTGCCAGTTCATCAAGAGGAACTTTGGTACAACTGCAAGAATAGGCAAATCTGCCATTTAAGTCGGCAATCAATAACCCATCTCTCAATAGTCGATAGAATATGAAAACCAAAAGTGACTAAGAATATAGAAGATTTGAACAACACTATTTAACTACATTTACCTAATTGAAAATTATAGATCATTCCACCCAATGACAGCAGAATAAACATTCTTTTCTTGTGGACATGAAATGTTTCCAAGAGAAACCATATTCTATGTCATAAACAAATTTTAATAAACGGGAAAGGATTCAAATCATCCAGAGTACGTTTTTCTGAGTACAATGAGATTAGAAATCAGCAACAAATCTGGAAAATTCCCAAATATTTGAAAACAAAAACTTTTTTTTGCCTAAGAATATTTTTTAATTAAATTTATCAGGGTGACATTGGTTAATAAAAGTATATAGGTTTCGAGTGTATAATTCAATAATACGTTATCTGTATATTGCCTTGTGTGTTCACCAACCAAAGTCAAGTATTCTATCGTCATATATTTGACCCCTTTTACCCATCCATGTCACTTTTGGATATGTCTTTTTACAGCCTTAACTCTTGTCTATGAGTTTTTTTTGTTTTTGTTTTTATCTTGTTTATTGGTTTTACTTTTATATCCCACATATGAGTGAAATCGTATGGTTCTCAACTTTTTCTGTCTGACTTATTTCATTTAGCATGATTATCTCAAGATCCATCCGTGTTGTTGCAAGGCAGTATTTCATCTCTTCTTATGGCTGAGTAATATTCCATTGTATATATGTACCACATCTTTATCCAATCGTCTATCGAAGGAAACAACACATTCCTAAATATGCTATGGGTCAAAAAATAAATTTCAAGAGAAATTAGAAAATACCTTGAACTTAAGTGAAAACGATATATAAAAATCTATTGGATGCAGAAAACGTACGCTTAGAAGAAAATTTATAGCTTTAAACATTTATGTTAGGAAAAAAGATCTAAAATCAATCATTTAAGCTTTCTTTTTTTAAAAGCTAGAAAAGAATAAACCCAACAATAAACAGAAGAGAGGAAAAAAAGATTATAGTTAAATAAATGAAAAAGATAACAAAAATAACATTAAAAATCTCTGAAGCCAGTAGTTGCTTCTTGAAAAAATCAACAAAATTAAAATTTGGTTAGATAGAAAATTTGTTAGATCAAGAAAAATAATGTATAAATGATTAAAATCTAGACTGGAAGAGGGGTCACCACTACGTAACCTATAGAAATTAAAAGAATTCGTAAAGGAATATTATGAACACTTTATACCAACAAATTTGGAAATGTTTATGAAATGGACAAATTCTTACCAAACCTGTCCCAAAAAGAATTAGAAAATCTGAAATAAGTAAAGAAATTGAGTTTGCAACTTAAAATCTTCACACACTATAAAGCCTTGGCCCAGATAGTTTTACTGGTGAAAATTCTTTCAAACCCTTAAAGAAATACCAAGCCTACATGAACTCTTTCAGAAAATACAGGAGGAAAGAACATTTTTCTAATCATTCTATAAGAGCATGATTACTCTGATTCAACGCCAAAAGAAGGCAAGAAAATTTCAGACTAATATCCCTAATGAACAGTGATACAAAAATCCTTACAAAATATTAGCAAATAAAATCCAGCAACATCCAAAAAGGATTGCACAACACAACCCAGCAGTGTTTATCAGCGGAATGCAAGTTTGGTTTAACATTCAAAAATTAATGTAATACCAAGGTTTTCTCAACCTCACCATTATTGACATATTGGGCTAGATAATTCTTTGTTCATTGTAGGATGTATAGCAGATACTAGCAGCATCCTTCCCCACCCCTAGTTTGACAATCAAAAATGTCTCCAGCCATTACCAAAATTTCCACCACAGAGCAACAACACCCCCAGTTGAGAATCGTTGCAATATATCACATTAATAAATAAAAGGAAAAGGCCATACGCTCATGTTGATGGACACAAGAAGAGACATTTGACAAAATCCAACACCCATTCATGATAAAAACTCTCAGAAAACTAGAAATATAAAGGAACTTCCTCAAACTGATAAAGGACATCCACGAGAAACCTAATGTCACAATTAATTGAATGCCTTCCCTTAGGATTGGAACCAAGGTAAGGGTGTCTGATCTCATTGCATCTATTCAACATTTTACTGGAGACTGTAGCCAATTCGATAAGGAAAGAAAAACATACGGATTGAAAAGGAAGAAAAAATATTGTCTCTATTATAAATGACTATTTTTCATGTAAAAAAAATACTAATAAACCTCCAAAAACCAATTAGAATAATTGATGAGTTTAAGAAGGTCACAGGATACAAGATCAACATAAAATCAATTGTATTTTTATGTAGTAGTGATGAATTATCTGGAAATAGATTTAAGAAAACAATTGAATTCACAGTAATGTCAAAAAGAATAAACTTTGGGAATACATTTAACAAAATGTGAAAGACTTATTCACTGAAATTTATAAAATACTGCTGAGACAAATTAAGGTAGATCTAAATAAATGGAGGGATATACCGTGTTCACAGATTGGAAAACTTAATACTGTTAAGATGGCAATTCTCCTTAAATTGATTTGCAGATTCAACCCAATCCCTATCAATATCTTAGCAGGCTTGTTTTGTACAAACTGACAAGCTAATTCCAAAATGTATATGGTAATGCAAAGGACCTAGACCGGGAGCCAGCAAACTTTTCTTACAAATGTCTAGACAGTAAATAGTTTAGTCTTTGCAGTCTACACAATCTCTGTTATGTCGTTTAGAAAATACATAAGTGAACAGGCATGGTTATATGCCAGTAAAACTTTATTTACAAAAACAAGCACCAACCTGGAACTTAGACTAGCCAAAAAATTTTGCAAAAGAACAAAATTGGGGAACTTACACTAACTGATTTCCATACTTGTTATAAAGCTGCAGTAATGAAGGCAATGTGTCCATCTATTTGTCCATCGGTGTAAGGATGGACAAATAGATCAGTGGAACAGAATAAAGAGTCCAGAAATATACTCACACATATATGGTCAATTGATTTTCTGTGGTGACAGAGTAACTCAATGGACAAAAGAACAGGATGTCTATATTTTTAAAAATCCTTACTTCAATCCAGGCACAAAAATTAACTTGAAATGGATCATAGGCCTAGATGTAAGAACTAAAACTATAAACTTCTAGAAGAAAACTGTGGAAAAATATGTCACCAAAAGCATGATCCACAATAGAAAAAAATGATAAATTGGATTTCATTAAAATTTAAAAATCTTTTCGAAAGATGCAACTCCAAAAATAAAAAGGCAAATCACTGACCCAGGGGAAAATATTTGCAAAATGTATATCTGATAAAAGATTTGTGTCCAGAATATATAATGAACTCACAAAACTCAATAATAATGTTACAAGTCAATAATAAGAGGACAAAAAAATTAAACAGGCAGAACATTTGGATAGACACCTGCCAAAAAAGATATGCAAATGGCAAGTGAGTGCATGGAAAGATGTCACATCATTAGTCATAAGAGAAATGAAAGTAAAGCCACAAGGAAGTACCTATAACACCCACTAGAATGACTAATATTAAAAAGACTGATAATACCAGCTGTTGTCAAGTATTTGAAGAAACTGAAACCCTCTCGTATGGCTGGTAGAAATGTAACATGATATCGTGGTACAGACACTTTTGAAAACTGACAGTTTCTCACAGATTAAATGTACACACACAACAAGACCCAGTAATTTTACTCCTGGTTATCTACCTAAAGAGAAATGAAAATGTATGTCCACACAAAAACTCGTATTCAAATGTTCATAGCAGCATTATTTATAATAGCCCAAAACTAGAAATAACCCAAATGTCTATTAGCTGGTGAATGGATAAACAAAATGTTGTGTATCTGTACAATGGCATACCATAAAGCAATAAAAGGGAAGAAAGTACCGATACATGCCACCAAATGGAGGAACCTCAAAAACATTATGCTAATTTACATAAAATACTACATATTTATTTATATACGTTTTCCAGAAAATGCAAAACTGTAGAAACAGAAAGCAGATTCTCTCTTGCCTGAGTCCAGGGCTGGAAGTGGGGTTTGACTGCAGAAGGACACAAGGGGTGATGGGTTGGTTCTAACATTTCACTGTGGTTATGGTTGCATAATTGTTACATTTAGTAAAATTCACTGATCGGTTGAATTTTGTGGTATTGAAAGTATAACAGTAATGTTGTTATAAAAAGAAAAAGGAAAAAGGAAAAATGTGAAACAGAAGTTATGTGCGATGGATACAGCCGCTCCAGGTGGTATACCACGAGAGGCTCTCACTGTGCCTATAGAAGATTGCCTGGGAATTCGCAGGACACAGGGGCAAGGTCATGAGGTCGTAGAATACTAGGGTGTGGTTGGAGTCGAAGACATTTGAACTTTGTCAGTTTTTTTCCAGGCTAAGCCCTTCGTGAGCTTATGCCTTTCCTTCTGTCCTGCTTTCTGTGAAACAGAGGATGTGGCTGACCAGGGTTACAAGACCATTGCTTAAAAATCTCTCCATATAGAGTAGGCACCATTCTCAAAAAGAAGAGAAACCAAATAAATGGTCTTTCTTGTTACCAACTCATTACAAAGTCTAATAAAACCAAATTACGCCAATCAAATCTTACTTCATGTTTCCTAAGGCTAAATAACAACTTTAAAATCTATATTTTAATACCTGACAGTGATTACACAGAAGTAATATGTTAAAATGTTTTCCAAGCACTGATGAGAACTGCTTGTATGAATATTATTAAAGGACTGTCATAATAAACAGACTCCACATTTAGCCAAGTGGTGCAAATGAAGACAGCGGGGTTAATTTTAGAACAATAAAAATCTCATTTCTCCAGCAAAAAGGCTGACTATCAGACAATCAAGCCATGAACAGAGAATGGAAAGGGTGACTGTGTGTTTTAAGTAGGGAACCCTTTGGAACAAATGCAGAATATATGGCCCCACATACAGCATAGTCTGCTTTTTTCAAATTGGTGCTGAGCCTACACACAATAGATAAGGATAGAGTGAAGTGAGTAGGACAAAAGAAACACGATCTTTCTCGAGCTCCTAAGCTTAAAAAGCAGCTGCTGGGTGCACATGCCTAGTAGATGTATGTCCACACTAATACCTGCCCATGAATGTTTACAGCCGCTATGTTTGTAATTGCCAAAATGTGGAAGCAACCAAGATGTCCATTGGTAGGTGAATGGAGGAATAAACTGTGGTGCATCTGGACAATACATGTATCTTTGGAAAGAGTCTTTGAAAACAGAGTCTATATATATATATAAACATCAGTCCTGGGAGACTCCTCAGCATTCTCTGCCTCTCTTCTTGGGGTGGTCAGTGCAGGAACAGGCGGAGCTGGAGTAAAGTTTATTTGATGAAAGCAAAGGGACCACATATTGCCGAGTCAAAAAATTAAATACAGAAAACCCACATTCATTCATTTATTGCTTAATGCAGGACCTATTTAGTTAGCAAGTGAGCATTCTGCGTGCTCAGAAGCCTGAAGTTTTGCTCTTTGCCTGAGAGTGGTTTGCTGCTCTATCACATTTTCCATTACGGGCGAAGACTTTCCACTGTAACTTGCGAGGTGCAATCTAAGGCCCAAGGAGAGGATTCTTCCTCTTCGTCTGATCTCACTGCTCTTGAGGTGATGGACGATAATATGACCTCTTACCCTGCTCTAACTAACCCACTACATTGATCAGTCTGGTCACAAAGGGCAGCCTGAAGAAGACAATGCATCCATCTACTGTTCCACTAGGTGGCACCCTCCTCTCTCCATCAGCACCATCTCTCTTCATTGACAGCGAGGGTGGCAAGCTCTTACCCTTTCAATTTATCCAGCCAATCAAACAGCTGAAAGCCATGTCTTTTTAAAGTCTGGAGGTAATCTTAGGGTGTTTCAAAGAAACAAATAAAAAGTTCAGCCCTTTTCTTCTGTGTAACAATTTAGTGTATAGTCCAACCCTGCCCTTATTTTTGTAGATGAATCTAGTTTCAAGACTGGATTCTGTTTATACATTGCAAATATTTTGAGAACACTAAAACTGCTAAAATTCATCTCCTTCTTAAAGTTGTTTTGTTCGAATTCACACTAACCATTCCTTTGAGGGGCAGGGGAGTATAGGGGCCAAGCACCAGACTTCCAAAGTTCAAATCCCACCTCTCCCAAACTAAGAATTTGCAATTTGGGTAAATCGTTGAAGAGATGAGTTTTCTCATCTATAAAGTAGCGCGGATGATTAAATGGGTTAATATGGATAAAGCCCTGAGCACAGGATCTGGTGTATAAGACCTATCATCTGCAAGTACTTAATGTTTGTTTTATATGTACATTTATGTTCTGTCCTTCCCATCCATCCTCAAGATTCTTGAGGAAAGGGATCATGCCTCTTCCATCAGACTGGGTGAGGTCCCAGGGTCTGTCTACCTGTTCTTCCAGACACTCTGCCCAGGATTCTGTGATTTATAAGGGGGACTGGGAAAATGCTCTTGACTTCCAACTAACAGCCATCTAAAATTCCTCTACCTTTCTTTGCAGACTTGTAGCCCTGGAGTCATATGGCCCCTACTTCCCACCACTATGATTCACTGTCTATCCCAACATCAGATTCCATCATATTTAAAGCTTGGATATCATTCTTGGAACAAATTGACTGCTTTATTCAGTTGATGGGGGAAGACAGGTGGGGAGAGACAAGTGAATCACAATGAAACCACCTAGGGCCCTGAGCTTACCTGCATATGTGCATACTAGACATTCCTGTTCCTAGCCAGTGAAAAGAGAGATACTTTTTCAAAACATATTGACTTGTAGTATGCTGGGAGGGATGGTAATGAGAAAGGAAGAGGAAGTAACTAACCATAGAGAAGGTATTTTGGGGAAACAGAGAGAGATACTCAGGTTCATAGAGCACCTGCTCTGTGTCAGGGGTATAGGAATGTCTCATTTAATTCCCACAACAAGGTTGTGAGGATCTAGAGTCCCAAAGTGATGCTCACAGGCCCCAGTTCCGAATGGAATGGTTAACCTGGCTCATCAACTAAAGGGTTTGAGTGTGGGTTTCTGGTTCTTATTGAAAACTAAGAGACTGGGTAAGGACAAGCTGGCACCAAGCCTGGATGCTCCAGGCACCCCACAGTTGTCTTTAGTGCACCAGTGTCCCTCCCCAGGACTGCAACCTCCACCTCCCTCCCGCATGTTTTCTGCCTGGCTCCTATGCATGTCTGAATTGTGCACTTCATTATTCTCCCCTTTTACTGATGAGTGAGTGAAACTCCGGACAGTTAAGTAACTTTCCCATGGTTTCCTACCTGAAGGTGAAGGAGCTGGATTGAAATTCTGGTCCATTCATTGCAGAGTCCATGCTCGTTATGCACCATCAGTCTTCACAGAGGAACTTTATATAGAACACAGACTTTCAAAACATATACTCATGGACAGAAGTAATGGAAGAAAGAGCCCTACATTTAGGAGTCGGGAGACCTGCCTTCAAGTTGTAGCTACAGCGCTTGCTGAGCGTCTAGCCTTCAACGCATCACTTCACGTCACTTCTCTGGGCCTCATATTCCTCACCTGTAAAATGGGGATGAACAGGCCTACTTGACCAAGTTGCTTTGAACATGGAAAGAGATGTTCGGAAAGAGACATTTGGGAAGCCCCTGGTACAACCGCGAGCTCTACAATTCCAAGGGATCGCAAAGCCAGCAGCAAGGAGAGCTGGCCACGTCGTGCTCCTGTGAAGGTGTAGATTTGAAGTACTGCGTGTAGTACTATTTATACTACAGCGGAGGAAGGCAGGGAAGGAAGAATTTGAACCAGACCTCAGGCCTTGGCTAACGGGTCAAACCATGAAAGGATCAGCTGAACTTGGTTATCTGTGGCCGAAGGGTAAGGTGTGTACAGTTCAAACGCCCTTGAGGGAAATCAGAGGTGATTTTCATTTGTAGGTACTAAGGATTCTAGCGAGAGTGGGTTAACGTTCTAAATGCTAGAGTAGCTCTTTGTCACCCTCCTGCCAACACCTTCCAGCGCGTCTGCGGGTGCCGGGGTCCTGCGCGGCGGCCGGGCCCGCT
>NW_006432945.1:2826430-2841339 GCF_000325575.1 Pteropus alecto
GTGGTGTGCACAGCTGGGGCCCGGGGCCCGGGGCGGACTCTCTTAGAAGGGGGGGTGCGGGGCGGGGGCGGGTGTGGCGAGCACGCAGACTGGGATCCCGGCCTAGGAAGCTGCTCCGGAGCGCGTGTGGACTGAAGGGGCCAGGCGTGTCCCGCACGCCCGCACCGCGACCCCCTGGCTGCCCCTCCATATCCTTTGGCACCCCCTCCACTTTTTCAAGACTTTCCAACCAGAGCACCCCAGACTGAAGCTGTAATATCGGAATGAATGGAAACGGTTGGACTGAGCGGAGCACGCTCACTAAGGCACACAACGCCCTGCCCGCCCCAAAGGGGGCTTCGAGAAACCAAGACTCGGGGACGGGAAATGCGGGGCCCGGGAACACCCGGATAATCGGTGCCATCGGGGTTCTCCACACCAGTCCGCCTCCACCTGGTTACCACTCTGCGGGGTTTGGGCAGTTCTAGAATGTTCAGTGAATTCTGGGGCCACGCTCTTGCTGCTAACCCCACTGGCCCGACTTTCTCTGCTGTTTCTGCCCCCTCCTGCATAGTTTCCATATTTGGCTATTTCAGATTTACTTTCATCGGAACTCAGTTATCTCACTGGGGCAGGCAGGCCTGCTGTAGGCCAGCGCGAAGTTGCCAGCCTGCCCAGGCTGCCCCCTGCACGCCCACCCTCCACAGCCCTGGGCCCTGACCCGTGTCCTGTGAGGACAGGCATCTAGTAACAGATTAAATTCGGTAAACATTTATTGGGCACAGGTGCTGCGTGAAAACTGAGCCAGGGCCAGTTCCTTCCTTCAGAGATATTTGCATTTTAAAAGGGATGTGGAAGAAATAAAATGCGAAGAAAACGGTTGAAGTGCTTCTGAAAGCAGAACAGCTCTGGACGTGCGTGCGATAATCTCAGGCAGGGAAAGGCTGTGTGGGACTCAAATCCAGAGTGCAGATGCCTGCTCTGCCTTGTACACGCTTGGCCAGAGAGAGAGAGAGAGAGAGAGAGAGAGAGAGAGAGAGAGAGCAGGAAAGAGAGCAGGAAACATGGCTATGAGATGAAAGTAGAAAGTGTCTAGCTAGCCTCTATCAAGGTTTTTATTTTTATCATTTTATTTTGAACTCTGTGGAATGGTTTGGCTCTCAGGTCCTGGAATCTCCTTCTCTGGGTCCTGGATATAGACAGGAGAAAGTTTCCTATCTGAGCCAGACTCCTGGAAGGGGAGGTGATGGAGGAGGTGACTCTCAAGCCCTCTGGGCCAAGGCCTGTGACAGTGAGGATAAGATGGGCAATGTTCCCATCTGCCGGAGAGCATCACCTGAGTGCCGGCTGGCTGTGGGTGGCAGGGCTGAGGAAGGAATGTGCAAAGGAGATGGAGCCCCATCCACTGGAAGCACTAACTGTACCAACTGGGATATTTCGGTGGAGATGTTTTGCAGAATGAGTAGCTGGATGCTTCTGAGTCACTTCCATTCGGCTAACCATGGGGAAGGCTCATCAACCTTTAGACGAACGGCCTTCTGTGATTATCTCAGATTTACTGGGGAGGACCCTGATGAAAAAATTCCTTGTTCGTAAAGCTTTTTTCTTTTTAAAAACATTTTCTCATTGCTCTTGCCATTTTGTTTTTATTTTCTCCTCTATAACAGCGGTCCCCCACCTTTCTGGCACCAGGGACCAGTGCTCCTATAAGAGCATAATCTAATGCCTAGTGATCCGAGGTGGAGCTGAGGCGGCGATGCCAGCGCTGGGGAGCGGCTGCAAACACAGATGAAATTTCGCTGGCTTGCCCACCACTCACCTCCTGCTGTGCGGACCAGTTCCTAACAGGCCTCTGACTGGTACTGGTCCTTGGTCTGCGGCCTGGGGATTAGGGATCCCTGCTCCATAGTATTGTTGTGAGTCAGGCCAGAGCAGGACTATTCTCCACACCTTCCAGATGGTGAGGGGGCAGCACTCCAGGTAATACCCCTCTAGGCTCTGCAGGGTCTCTGGTTCCTCTGCCCCAGGCCCCTCATCCTGGTTTCTCAGAGAGCCAAATCTTCCCGCCTTCTCCTCAGTCTGAGGGGTCAGCATGAGGATCCAGACTCTGATAATGCCTGTATTGTCTGTTCATGGAGACGACATGGAGTAGATTCTCCTGTAGACTGCCCTGGCCACTGCACGAGCAGATGCTTACTCTGTTAGCTCTACCCAGCTGAGCACTTCTGTGTTCGGGGCAGTTCTGTGTTCCTGTTTGGATCCTGATATCTGGCATACAGTAGGCCTAAACAGATGTTTGCATTGAATTCGTTTGAGATGTGTCTCTCGTGGGCTCTGGCTGGGAGAGGTTGAGCTGCCAGTAGGACTTGCTTGGATCCCAGAAATCAGAATAGTGCTGAACACTTTACAAATAACCTGTCTCACCTGATGAACTTTTCACTGCCTCCTGAGAGAAAGGAGATGCAAATGCTCTTCCTTCCACATTAGCTCGTTGCAAACTGGGGCTCAGAAGTAACTTGAAAGATCTCACAGCGTGTGGGGACTGGCCAGGACCCCAGCCCAAGTCTGCTAACTGCAATCCCTGTGCTCTTCTCATAGTATTTTGGCTGGAGGGAGCAGGGATTCTAGGCAGGAGGAGGGTGAAGGAACCAGAAAGCCATCCATCAAAGGCTGCCTGACACCCTTGTCACTGACTGGGGTTTTTTAAGAGCTGATAGACTGGGGGAAGGAGGAACAGTGGCCGACCCAGTCTCTGAGGAGCTTTTCCTGCCAGGTGGTGGCTTTTCTGCGGTTCTTCTGGGCAGAATCTCTCACCCCAGCAGAGTATATGTAGCAAGTGCGTATCTTTGTATGTCGGAGGTGTAGGAGTACATATCACACAGCAGAAGATGTCTCGGGCTGGCAGGCTTCTGCCACTGCTAAAGCCAGGCTCGAGCCCCAGTCGGTTTGTTGTTTTGCCCAGAGGACAGCCGTATTTGGAGGGTCAGACAGCAGTGGCCCATCCAGCCCCTGGGAAGCCCTGTCTCGTGAGGAAGTGGGCTGGAGGAGCAGGGAGGACATAAAAGTGAAAATACCTGTCAATTCTGACAGAAAAATTCAATGTGTGTGCAGCGTCCTCGGGCCCAGTGTTAAAAGACAGAGCCAGTGGGTGCCCCTCCTGGAGAGGGTGTGGGAAGGGGAATCCATCTCACTTACTTTCAGCAGATCCCCAGGTCTCATTTTTTTTTTTTTTGTCATGCGCTCCATCAGCTTCTCTCCTCACCAGTTCGGAGCATCCCTGAATGTCCCACACAGCTTTTTCTCTCAGGGAAAAGATGCTCTTCTGACCCACGAGAGGATACCTTCTGCAGCTGTCCTCCGGGTCCAGCTCCCTGAGCCCTGGGAGACAGTCCCTCCACTGCTGTCTTTCCACTGACTCCTTCCCCTCCCCCAGCGTGCTCGGCCTCCGTGAAACAAGAGGCCCCCAGCTTCCCCAGCGCCTCCCCCTCCCTTCACTGGCAGGCTTCTGGAAGAGCAGCAGCACTTGCACTTGTGCTGTGCTCCTCGGTCAGCGCCGGGCACCTGCCCTGCTGCTCAGATCGCCCTTTGAAGGCTTCTGGGGCCTGGTAATCCTCCCGTCGCCAGCCTGCTCCGCAGCTGTTGCCCATCTCCCTGGAGGGTGCCACGCCACCCCCACTGACGTTCCCTTTCTTGACCTCGAGTTTCTCATCCTCCTCCCGCCGGCTTACAATTCCCGCTGCTCCCCTCCCGAGAGCTCGCTCTGCTCCCCAGGCTTAACCAGCTCTCTGAAGGAAAGGCTGATCGAGCCCACCCAGCTCCCTTCTGGGCTGTTCTGATTTCTGATACACAAAATCTGCCCCGTGATAGTTTAGGAGCCCCTTAGACACTTGCCGCAAGCCACCTCTTCCTCTGTGTTCTCCCTCACCCATGCAGAAATCAGTGCTCGCCCTCAGCCACTTCTGTCCTGTCTCCCCCCTGCCGGTCCTATCAGCAGGGCTGCTACCTGAGTTCACGTCCTCCCAGCCCCTTTCCTCGGCTGCCTGGATTGTCATTCGCTCGCTTTCCTGCCCTTCTGTTTTCTCTTCCCCACCGCTGCAGAGGGGCGTCCTTCATGCCTGGCCTGATCAAGGCCCACTGCTTTCACTAACGGCATAGTGGAAATAACGTGGTCTTCAGAATCCGGCAGGCCTTGGTTTGACTCTGGATTTAGGACTTGCTGGCAGTAACTGTATGATCTGGGCAAGTTGCCCAATTTCTGTGAGCTTCTGTATTCCCACTGCTAAACAGAGATAGTAATGTCACCCAGTTAGCGCTGCTGGAAGGGTTAAACGAGCCAATGCCTACACAGGGCCTAGCGTCTGGCAGGTACTCAGTAAATATGGTTTTCTTCTTCCTAGTGTTTGATAGCAAAGTGGGGTCTCTGCGGAGGTGGAAACGTGTGTCTAGCCTGAAGGTATAGAAATTTAAATTAAAAACACAAGCAAAACAAGTGACGTGTGCCAGGATAGACCATCGTTTAAACGATCCTATTGCTGCCATTTTGCAGTCTTTAGACCAGGCAGACAGACCTCAGGGGCCAAGGGCAGGAGGACATGGAGGGGACACACTGGGACAATCCCTGGCAGACAGAGGACAGAGAGGGCAGGCAGCATCGGATAATGGAGGCCTTGCTCCAGGGGCAGCTTTCAGGGTCAGGATTCCAGTCTTTAGAAGGACTTGTGGGCAGAGCAGCAGGTGCAGCCTTGGAGGGAGAGTAGCACTGGGCCCGGAGGCGCCACGGGGACCAAGCAGAAGAAATAAAATGGGTTTGGGACGCAAAATGCAGGCACTGGCTTCATCACCAGAAGCAGAGCAGTTGCTTTAGCTGCGAAGTCAGAGCAGGGTGAGGAGCCAGGCTGACCTGATGCAAAGCTGCCAGCCGGAGCTCTTCCTTCGTAAGGGGGATGGCTTGGAACAGCCGGCTGTGTTCTGAGCCTTCCACCAGCGGGACCGAGGTAGAGGCAGGTGGGCGGGGTGAAGCCAAGCAGGCCCTGAAAGTACTTCTCCTGCCTTCATGAGGTTAGGAATCTGCGGAAGAGGCTGGGCAGGCACCCGTGGCACACGCAGCCTAGGAAAACTTACCATGCCTTCCTCGGTGAAAGGCAAAATCGTGTAAAGTGAAGGCTTATGTGCCAAGTAGATAAAGAATAAGAGAAGTGCTTACACGGTTGATTGCAGGAAGCCCTCCTGCGGAGTGAGGAGAGGAGGCGTGGGAGGAATGGACTATGGACAAAGGCATTTCAAAGGGATAAAGAAGGGAGTCCGTAATTGCCCTTAGTACATGGAAAGTAGATTATTTTGGAGCAGCTTGGTTTCCTATACTGAGGTAGTTTATTTGAAAAGCCACTAATTTGGGATGTTGCTTCAACCTCTCAATAACACTCCCCAGACCTTTCTTAGAAATGTCCAATGCCACATGTTAGCTGTGGGCAGCCAGACGGTAAATTCTTTCAGTCCTTCCTTCGTACCGACAGTTCCACGTGCATGCCGTCCTGGGGTCTACTTCACCGACACGCCATCTTTCTATTGAGTGACTTCTCGAGTCCCCATCTATCCCACCTCATAACTATAATGCTCGATTTCTCAGCATCAACTCTGTTTATACCACATCAAACGGCTCTGGGCCTTCTACACCTGACTTACCTATCTTAACTTTATTCATATCACGTCTGCCTAGAATACCTCCTGTTTTAATCTACTAATCCGTGCCCCTCTCACTGTTTTCAAAGAAAACTCAAAATTCATCTCGTATTAGGAAGGCATCTGTGTGGGGGGGCCCTGAGACCATGCCCAGGTTTGCTGAGGGTTCAGCATACAGTCTCGTATGTCAGTGATTTACTATAGCAAAAGGATTCACAGCAAAATCAGCAAAGGGAAAAGGTACACGGGGCAAAGTCCAGAGGACACCTGATGGGAACTTCCGAGCCCCCGCCCCACGCCCCCCCATCCCCAGTGAAGTCACATAGATGACTTAATTCCTGCTTAATTACTCCAGCACTGAATGTGACAAACGTGGGAAATGTTGCCAGCCAAGAAAGCTCATTAGAGGCCCAGTGCCTGGGGTGGGAGTGGGGGTGAGTCGTGTAGACAACCTCTGCCTAGCATATACCCTGATTCCACACTTCCAGAAGGAAAGCAGGTGCTCAGCATAAGCCACATTGCTTGCGAACAGTTCGGGTGCACTGAGCCACCCTAAGCAGTTAGGGAGACCTGCCCCAAATCCACCTTCCCAGACATCAGCCAAGAGCCATCCTTGTAAGCAGACCTTTCTAAGGATGGCAGTCTCAGGCCTGCTATGTTAACTGTTTTCTGCACAGCTTCCCTGCGTAACCCCACCTGTCAGAGACTCACTGGTTATGCTGCAGAGAAAGTCACCCCAGACAAGGAGCCAGAAAACCTGGGTTCAGGCTGAGAATGGCCACCTACTGCTAGGTGACACTTTGAGCCCCTCAGACTCCATTTTCCTCCCTCATTTGGGAAAGGGGAATTGTAATTCTTGTTTGTAGACCTCCAGGGTGACTGTGAGGACCACACGAGATGACATAGTGTGTTTGTCATTCCATCCGTCTCCCTGGGTTGTGCACCCACTGAGGCTAAGGCAGCGAGTGAGCGAGGGAGTGAGCACTGTGGGGCCCGCAGAGGGAAGTGTGAAGTCGCGGCTTTGGCGGGAGACAAGCCTGAGACTGGATCCTCACCCAGCACTTACCAGCTTTGGTCCCTTGAACACATTATGTAATTCCCCTGAGCTTCAGGACCCGATCTGTAGAATGTGAACAGGGATAATAAAGCTCGTCCCTGTACGTCACTGGGTCGCTGTGCAGAATTAGTGGAATGGCCCACGTAAAGCTCCCCTCCGGGGTCCCCTCCGGGCACATGGCAGGCACCCAGGGTGGCAGCTATTAATTTACTCAGGCATTTGAGCCCTTGCTCTGTGCCAGCACCTGGAAAAAGATAGGCACCGTCCCTTTTGTTTGCTGGCACAGACCAATATGGAACAGATAATTACATAACAAGTGAATTGTAATTGTAAGTGCTAGGAAGGAGTAGAGGGTGACAACAGGGCATGTGATGAGGAAGGGGGAACCCTAGCTGCTGAGGAGACACGTGAGGGCTTAACCGAATGCGGGATGCTTGAGCTGGGCTCAGTGAGAAGTGGGGAAGAGTGAGGAGAGGAAGTTTCCAGTGGAGACAACTGCTTCAGCCAAGGGAGACCAGCTTCAGGGCAAAAGCTGTAAGGAGGGGGGGCTTCTGCGCTGTCTGAGGAATGGGGAAAAGACCAGAGAGGCTGGAGAGTAGGGGCTGGGGAGGGAGGGAGCTCACAGAGGACCCCGGAGATGTGGGCAGGTCAGGGATTTGGAACTGTGAGAGCAATGGGAGGCTGTGAAAAGATTGTGTGACAACAGTTTAGCATTTTCAAAAGCTCAGTCTGGCAGCTGTGCAAAGAATGCTTTGGAGGAGTAAGTGGGCGAGGGGAGACCAGTTGTTGGAGGGGCGATGAGAGAGGATCAACTATAGGAGGGGAGACAGACCAGCTGTAGGAGGCCGTTGCTGTGGCCCAGGTGAGAACGGATGGTGGCTCCATCTGGGTTGGTTGTGGGGGTGGAGAAGTAGGTGGGATGTGTCTGTGAGGTCCATTCAGGGGGCCTCAGTGACCGATTGGGTGTGGGGGAGGAGAGAGAAGGCATCTACAGGAATGATGCCAGTTGTCTGGTGACAATAGCAAGTTAAAGGGTGAGTCTTCGCCAAGAGGGAGCTCTGGAGAGAGAGCAGCTTAGGAGAGGGCAGATGCATTCAGTTTCGTGTGTGCTGGCTTTGGAGAGCCTGCGAGGCAGTCAGAAGGAGACACTAGGTAGGCAGAAGCACATGTGAGTCTAGACGCAGGGGAGAGAGAGCTCTGAGAGTTGTTCTTACATGGTTTTTGATGCCAGGACAGTGTGGTTTCAGGAAAGCTAGAGTGAAAAAAAAAAGTGTGTGTTTTCAGGGACAGGGGTGTGGAGGGAGCCAGCAGCGTCTGATGTTGCAGGAAGGCCAGGTAAGATGAAGACTGAAAATTGACCGTTGGCGTTAGCGACCCAGAAGCTACTGGGACCTTGGTGAGGACAGTGGGTGGCTTGGTGGATTGTAAGCCAGGTTGAAGTGGGCGGAGGACTGGATTGAAGAGGCCAGGGCCGATAGTCACTCCATTCATTGTGTGAGAGTGAGGGTAAGTCAAGAATTTTGGCTGTGAGAGGGAAGAAAGCTCGCGTTTTAGAGAAATATGAGAGCGAGAATGTTTTGTGTTGCTTTACTCTTAGGACAGACTGGTGGCGATTGTTTGAGAGCTGATGAAAGAAGCCAGCTGGAAGGGAGAGCTTGTCGATGAAGCAGGTGGGGCGGTGACAGTCGACATCGAAAGACCCCAAGGAGGCAGGACTCCAGGACAGGTGGAGAGTCTGGCCTAGTTCAGAGGTCACCTTTGCCGTGGCCCTGGGAGGGAAGGAGCAGAGCAGGGCCCCGTGCGGGGAGACGTGCAGGTCTGGTGGCAGGAAGTGGAAGCAGTTCCGGTCTGAAGACTTCTATTTTTTCTGTGCAGTAGGAAGTGAAGTTTGCTGGTAAGACTGGCGGGGAGTGGTCAAGGTTTGTGAAGAAGAGAAAGGTTTGAAATAAATATCGAAAACAACAGAGTGAGCTGAAAGGGAAAACCTGGCCCCGCCCTCTCTTATCCATTCACATGATAAAATCGGCAGAAAAGGACAAATGAGATCTGAGGTCTTTAGCACTTTACGAGGTACCTGTGTGAGAGCCTCTTACATGCTTATTGAATTGAATTGGCCTTTTTAAAAATCCTTCTCAGGTACCTGGCTCCCCACTATGGCACCTCCCCAGGGGCCGTTTCACAAGAGTAAGGAGCAGTGCTCAAGCCCCACTCTTCCACCCCAAGGGCTAGACCCTCCTCCACCCTCCACCCCCCACTGACCGCCCCTCCCCAGGTAAGCCATCATTACCAGCTTCGTCCTTGGTAGCTGTAACTGGTAGAATTTCAGGACTTCTCAAACAGCTGAGATGAAAAGATCTAGGCACTGGGAAGCATGCTCGGTGGGAGAGAGGTTGTCCTGCTTTCTGCAGAAATACCATAAGGCAGTCGTTCATCTTGCCATAAATTCTTGAGCACCTCTCATGTGCTCAGTTCTAAGGGCTGGTACCAAAGAAATATCACGACCCTCATGGGGCTTGTGTTCGGGACGGGGCAGACGGGCAGTAAAGAAGGAAACATAGAAGATGCTAGATGCTAATAGGTGCTTTGGAGGAAAATACAGCCAGTGATGAGGCGACCAGGGACGTTGTGTTTTCATGTGGGTGAGCAAAGGCCTCGCTTGTCAGGTCGTATTTCAGCACGTACCTGAAGTGAGGGAACAAGCCATCCAGGTGTCAGGGAGAAGAGCGTTCTAGGCAGGGGGAATAGAAAGCAGAAGCCTCTTCTACTAGTCAAGAAAAAGCAAGGCCGGTGTGGCTGCAGTGCATAAACAGGGGGAAAGCGCTAGGAAATGAGGACAGGGAGGATGGAGGCCAGATCACATGGCACTCTCAGGACGCTGGCTTTGCCCTGAGTACATGGGGCCATCGGAGCAGAGGACGGGCATGTCTGACTTCTGTTTTTAAAAGGATCGCTCTGGCTGCTGGGTTGTGAATAGACCAGAAGAAGCAGAAGCAGAGGCGGGGAACCAGCTAGGAGAGTAATGCTGTAACCAGTGTCGAGATGACTGGGCTTTGACCAGGATGGTTCTGCTGGTGGTGGTGACCAGTGGTTAGACATGCTCGGGGGAAGAGCCGATAGGATTTGGTGTGCGATAGAGAGTAAGCCAAGGAGAATGCCAAAGTTTTGGGTCCAAGCAATAGTGTGCTCGGTGGCACCATTTCATTGACGGGGAGGAAGGCTGTGGGAGGGGCAGGTGGGCCAGGATAGATGTGTTACCTTGAGCAAACATGGCAGTTGGAATGACTCTAGTTCAGGGTGGAGGTCCCACCTGCAAATAGAGGTCAGGGTACTGTCAGCCTCAGATGGCACTTAAGGCAGGAACCAAGATCAGCTCACCAGGAAAATGAGTGTAAATAGGAAAGACCAGCCTGGCCACTCTGAGAGATGGGGAAAGAAGGAGTGGCCAGTGAGGAGAGGGTGACCCAGAAGCCAGCACGATGGCCTGGCTCGGTGCTTCTTGCACAGACTACAGAATCTAGCCTGGATACTTGTTAAAAAGCAGGTTTCTAGCTGCTGCTGAGAGATCCCGATTCTGAAACATATTGATTAGGGTAGGCTAAGTTATTGTAACAAATAGGCCCCCCAAACAGAGGTGTGTTTCTCTAGGGTAAAGTGTCCAAGCCATCATTTTTGTCATGCTCCAGGACACATTCTTAGGACCCAACCTCTCTGGAAACCGTTTCTGTATTTTGTGCATAGGCGTGATTCCCCGCTGGAAACCCCTTGGGAATGGGAACTCTCTGGTAATGTGGGGTCCTGGCCCACTCCACCCACGTCCCACAACAGAATGAGATGCAGGCCTCTGCATGCAGCAGGCTTGAAATAAATTCCGGCTAGGACTGAAGGATGGACATGTGCGGATATTAAGTGCTTATTTATGTGTTAGGCACTGTATGCTAATCATTTACATCGTAACCCCAAGCTTAGAGGCAGGTACGATTATTGTCTCATTTTCCAGCTGAGGAGATGACACAGGTAAGTGAATGGCAGAAGGAACTGGACCTGAGAGGTCTGGTTCCAGAGCTCGTCTGTGGGCTGTACTGCCTCTCATCAAGACCACCCTTTTCATGCCAGTTGGGATGTGGTAATTTTCCCCTAGTCACGACATAGACTGGACTTGAAGTCAGAAAGTCTAGAGTCAAGTTCCTGCCCTACCACGTGCTTGCCGTGGGATTGGGGGCAAGCTGCTTGACAACTCGGGGCCTCAGGTACCTCATTGGGAATATAACGATGATAATATTGCCACAGGGTTCGTGTGAGGACTCGGTGTGAGGTTGTATGTAAAAATACAAACTGTAAAGTACTAGTATGTGTAAGGTGGTATCGTCGTCGTCGTCGTCGTCGTCGTCATCATCATCATCATCATCATCTTGAAAAATCAAACTGTGGAACCCCTAAGATTACCCAAAAGAGCTGCCTCAGGGCTGTAGATTGTAGGAAACCCAACAGGACTTGCTTCAACCAGAACAGCTCCTATGTACTGATGTTTCTGCATGAAATTTGTTTTTTTAAAAACAGTGAAACTCTTAGCTAGTTGATCCCTTAGGTCTTTCCGCAGCTGCCTGCCCCGATTGCAGGGGAAAGCCACCCTCCCATTCTTCCTGCTCCTCCTGGGTCCTCGCCCCAGACTCCCCTTCTGCTTTCCCTCTTCCATTGTCCTGATAGGCCCGTCAGCCCCAAGAGCCCAGAGTCCAGCATTGTACCGAGGCGCTGCCACGTTCCGTGATCTGGACCGCAGCATGGCCGCCCATATGCGGGCTGGACATCCGCGGCGCGCCTGGGTGGCAGACTTCAGGAAGCTTCTCCCCTCAGGGCGGGAGTGAGAATGCCGCCTCTGCTCCCATTGCTTCCTCCCTGGGCCAGGGCCAGAGCAGGCCTCACCACTGGTCAGGAGGGGAATGCCCATTCAGCCTCCCACAGAACATCGGCTCATGCCTGAGCCGCAGACTCTGCAGCAGCTGACAGTAGACAGTATGTCATATGTTTGTGGTCAGCCATGGAGATATGAACCTAACTCAGAGGTAGCTGTGCATGAGCATTTGTGGAAAGATGAGGCACAGCTAGGATGATGTGGACTTTGGAAGCTAAAAGTCACCAGAAAGTCAAGCCAAGATTTCTGCATCCTCCTTGGCATGTCCCTTCTGTAGCCTGTCTAGGGTGGTCTCAGGTCTCTACCCTTTTCTCAGAGCACCCTTAGGCCATGGGGGGTGGGGCCCGGCGAAGGGCCTACCCAGTCTTCCTTAAAAATGCTTCAGAATTCCAAGCTAAATCCGAACGGTGGCCTGTCAGCCGTGTATCCCAGCTCCCAAGATACTGTGATGCGGAGCCCCGGGACCCTCCGTCGCTTTCCAAGTGCGTTGCTTTGTCTGTCTGTCTGTCTGTGTGTGTGTCTGCCTGTCTATGTGAGAACATAGGGTGACCAGGAAGGGAGATGGGGGAGGGAACCATGAGTCTGAGATGATGGTGATGAAATGGGGATCCTGCCTGCATTCAGGTTCAGAAATGCAATCTGGCTGGGGTGAGGGAGCCTTTCAATGAGGACCAGTGGGAATTGTGGCAAGAACCAAGGGCAGAGGGCTGACCCGGCCTCAGGAGAGCCCCTGGGAGAGCCTCCTAGAGATGTGGTCATGGTGGGAGGAACAGTGCAGTGTCCCCGGGGCCAAAAGATCAGGGACTTTCAAGAAGGAAGTATGAAATGCCACATAAAAGGCAGGGGGCAATGATTTAGGAGAGACTAATTGGCAAGTCTGATTACACAATTACAGTTTAGAACATCAAACTAAGGTAAAATGCTTTTTCAAACTATATAGGGCCTCACATACACACACCCCAACACCCAGATGATTTGGGCCCCCCAGCTTGTTCATGGGCAGAGTGCACATAAACTTGGGAGAGCAGGGAAGGCTACAGGGAGGTGCCAGTGGCATCTGATGAGGGACAGGTCGGCAGGCACTGCTCTCTCTGGAGCCAGGAGTGGAAGGCAGGGGATGGGAGAAGGTGGCCAGTGGGCATGTTGCAGGGCTGAGGATGGTGAGGAATCCGGCCCACTGTTCGATTTGTTTCCCCATCAGTGTCTGCGTGTGTTAGGTTCTCAGCAAAGGAATTAGGGACGAACTGAATGAATAAATGTCCAGTGGGAGATAGTCCAGTATAACCATGAATTCAAAATAACGCACTGGGTGAAGTGAGAAAGAAAAAGCATTTACAGGATAAAACAGAGAAATGAGAAAAATGGCAACAGAGAGGCAGCTCTGGGTAGAGGAAGAGCAGGTAGCTCAGGTAAGGTCCCAGATGAGGGTGAGCAGCTTGTGTTGAGGGGTGGCATCTGGAAAAAACATGGAAAGATGTGTAGCTTGTGCATACAAGTGAAGGTGACTCAGCAATGTACTGTGCCCACCCACAGGGTTACAGCTGTGGGGGAGGGGAGAATGGGGGGACCTGGGGAGGTGTGGGGCTCACAGAACTCTGCTCTGTGATCAGACCGTATCTAGTCATCACTTTCACCCCCGGGCCTAGACCAGGGGATGAGGGTGGGAATTTGGGATACAGAAAAAGCGAAGTCCATTTGTAGCAAAGAGGTGAGTGAGGAAACACAGGACGGCCTGGAAAGAACATTGGAAGGAAGTGGGAATATTTGACTTTGGTCTCCAGGGGGCCTAGGCAGTTGTCTTCTCACTCAAAGGGGTGTCTTCAGGGACAGGGACAGGCTTTCTCCTGGTGGCCCCAAACAACTCCCGACTTCCCTCCCTTTGCCCTCGCTTGCCTTTTCTGGGTGAACGGAGCCACCTCTGCCGAGGCATCGGGGCCCAAATCCCAGAGTCAGCATCAACTCCTCCCCACCTCGAGGCCTCATTTCAGTCACCAAGTCCTCTTGATTCTACTGTGAAAATGTGTCCTAAACTCCGCCAGCTTGCTGCATGACCCCGCTGCCACCGTAGTCCATGCTCGTGCCATCTCTCCCTGACCAGGATGGACATCAGCCTCCTAACTGCCCGCTGCCCCTGGCCCCCCACAGCCCGTTCTCATTCAGCGTCCAGAATGGTCTCTTTCGATTCCAAAGCAGACAGTGTCATTGGCTCCTTACAACCCCTGGGCTGCTTCCCATCGCTCTGCGCTTGGAATAAACACAAACTCCTTCCCATGGGCCCCAGGCCCCTGTGGTCTGGCTCCTGCCCTGACTCCTACCGCCCCGCCTCCTGTCCCTGACACCTAGGCCACAGAAACCTTCCGTTTCTCAAACACAGCAAGCCCTTTCCCAGAACCGATTGTTGACCTTGCTGTCCCCTCTGCCTGGAACATCCTTCCTGCCACTCCTCGAAACTTGCTCCTTCTCATCCTTCTGGTAGCTATTCAAGTGTCACCTCCTCCATGAAGCCTTCCAGTCGACAGCGGCTGCCCCCGTTTCTTCAGCTCAACATCCTGTTATTGTTTTCAAAGAACTTATCACCACCTGTAATTACCTCTTTTGTGACTCCCTTGTCTCCTCCATTGGGTCGTGAGCCCCACAGAGACAGGCTTGGACCATCTCTGTCTTGTTCCTCCCTGGAGCCTGATACTGTGCCTGGCATGTAAGGCGGCCAGGTTATTCTCAGAGTGGGGGATGCTGATGGAGGGGCACTGGGGCAAATGCTTAATAATAATAATAATAATAATAATAATAGCCCTCATAGCATTTATTGTGTGCCACCGTTATAAGCTCTTCATGCATTGGGTGAGGGTGAGGATCAGCAAACTTTTTCTGTAGAGAAGCAGTTAATGAATAGTTTAGGCTTCATGGGCCATATGGTCTGCGGTCCCCCTGCCTCAGCTCTGCTGTGGTAGCGCAAAAACAACCCTAGACGATTTGTAAACAAATGAGCATGGCTGTGTTCTGATAAAACTTTATTTATGAAAACAAGTGGCAGACCGGACAACCCCCAACGTATGATATTAACTTATTTAATCTTCAAAAATGCTGTGTGGTAACTACTATTATCATTGTCACCATTTTACAGATGAAGAAACTGTGAAATGGTGACAGTGATGGAGAGACTAAGTGGCTATTTAGCACTAGAACCAGGATTTGAGCCCAGGCTGGTCTGGTCTGCTCCAGAGTCCACGCTGGTAACCACCACACCACACGGCTCTTGGCCGAACTTGGAGAGGCAGGGGGAGA
>NW_006432945.1:2842527-2922324 GCF_000325575.1 Pteropus alecto
TTCAAGCACATCTCGGCCACCGCTCCTGTCATGCGGATAATGCATAAGATAAAGTGCTTTTCTTCTTCTTCCTCTTCTGCTGCCTACGCCTCCTCTTCGTCTTCTTCGTCTTCTTCTTTTTTTTTTTTTAATTTCTTGGTAGTAACTGTTCTTCCTGGAAGAGCAGAATCTCAGAATTCAAGGGCCAGAGGCAACCTCGAGGGAGGGAACTGCCCGTCCTTCCAGCAGGTGAGTGGCTGGTACCCGAGCAGGGCTCTTTTTGATGCTGCCCAAGGCAGAATCTCCGTGGGTCACTGCACCTTGGGATTTGACGTTAACTTTTCCTAAGTGCTAACCACAATATCTCCTTCTTTAATTTAAGCCCAGAGCCCTTCGTTGGGTCTTGGGTGGGTTTGGGGAATAACGTATTTGCACCCGGCCGTATTAGCTCATTGACTCCTTGTGCTCCTAGCAAGGCCTGAGCAGAGCTGAGAGGGTGGTTGGCTTCCAGCAGCCCGTCCTCTGACGGCCAGCTTCACTGGGCAGTGGTGTGTTGTTGCCCCTCAGTTGCCCATGACTCAAGAACCATCCTGGGGCACCTGGCCAGCCTTTGTGCCCCCACCTTATCACCTGGGCCCTATAAGTTTCACCTCCCAGAGCAAGCCGTCTCTCTGGCCTCTGCATCTCTCAGTGCCCTTCCTTGCAGAGGAGGCTGGGGAGAGGCTGGAGGCCTCTCCACTGTACTCGGATGCCTCCCAGGCACCGCCATACATTTCAGAGCCCCTGGACTCAGTCATGAGCAGTAGGGATCTCAGGCCTAGTGATGGGGGGAAGGTCACACGCCAGGATGGATGGAGGTTACTTGAGGGGAAGCAGTGCCGATTAAATCCCAAATAGGGTGTCACGTAAGGGCTGTGCTGTAGCCGTGGGTGTGGGTAGAAGGACCAGGCAGCAGCCTTCAGTACTGGCTTCAGGGAGTTTGCCCGTTGCTGTCCCCCTGGATGTCTTATGGATCTTATTTTCTTGACATGGATCTAAACCTATTATGTCAAATATGGTAGTCACGAAAATGACGACCAAATTACTCATAAAGTGAAAAAAAAAATTTATGCCCTTGGCAGTTTTAACATAATCATTGATACCACGAAGGAAACGTGGCCTTTCCTAGGAATCATGTAATTTATTCTGGAAGAGATGTTAGATGTCACCCCCATCAAGACTGTCCCCAAGGCCCCCCCACCTGGATATGTCTCCTACCCACATCCTTCGCTTCCTCTGCTCCTGTCCCTCGTCCTCTCCCATATTGCCATCGCTTACCCAGTCTTCCCGCCGGAACCCGGAAGTCACCCTCCACTGGCCTCTCCCTCAGCCCTTCCATCAAAGCCATTTCTAAATCTATGCATTTTGCCTCAGAAACGCCTCACGCTCATGGCTTCTCCTGGCCACCGCCTTAGATGGGGGCTGCCGTCATTGTCCTCCTTAGGTCTGTTGTGGTAGCCTCTTCCCCTGAACCCCCTGTGTGGACCTGTCTTCTCTGTTTATCATCCCTGAAAAGATCAAAACCATGGGGTGGAGCGATGACTGTGGCTACCTTCAGGGCTCTTCTGCATGAGCCCCGCCCATCCACACTTGCATCTCAGAGAACCTTTAAGGTATTTCTCACAGGGAATTTAGTTACACAGGAAACAGCTAAACTGATGGCAAAGCTGGGAAGCCAAGTAGAGACTCAGGGTGAGGCAACTCCAAGATGAGTCAGAGCAGAAAGCAGCCCACCCCCTTTAGAGCTGAGGGGACAATGGGAGGGGATGGTGTCCCCAGAGCTTAGAAGCTGGTACCACACTGGGCTGTCTAGTGGGAACTTGTGCTCGGAGAGAGGGGCCATCTGGTGGTGATTAGGGGACCCAGTCACTGTTGGGATGCTGCCCAACAACAGGGATGGGGGAGAAATATTCTGGCTTCTCCCTTCTTCCCTCCCTTCAGTCTCCTGACAGTGCCTCTCATTAGGAGAGTCCAGCTAGAAGCCAGGGAGCCCAGCAAACAGAGTTCGTGGGGGTCAACCCTCACCCCGCCTCATGCTGCAGACTAGGGCAGAGGAAAAGCAGACAGGCAAATAAATGGCTGGCATGTTCCCTTAATTCCACTTCAGCTGCAGTTCATTATTAACCATTCCAGAACTTTTATGATACCCTCTGGGAAATTCTTTTGTCACCATCTAGAAAATGCCTCCGCCTTCTTCAAGACCAGCTGAGATGTTGTCTTCTCTGTGAAATGAACAGACACCTCAGGATGTGTTAGCTACACCTCATCTGGGCTCCAACATCTGGGTTCTTTGTTAAATCTCTCTTTATGGTACCATCACCAGTAACTGTTCAACTTGGAGACCCCCAAGGACAAACAGGGTGTCATAGGTCTCTGCATTCTCTGCACCCAATCCAGGACGTGTACGCACTGAATCCACGCATGGATGTACAAGCCAGGGAATTGTCGGGGTGTCTTGCCTGAGGTTTCATAGGTGGCGAGAGACAGAGCAGGAATTAAGCTCAGGTCTCTGGCCTTGTGCCCTTTCTACTCTGGGGTTTGGTTCAAAATCACCAAAACTACCAGAATTAAAACTTGAAAACCCTGGAGACCCAGACCCTGGTCTTCTCTCTTAACAAAGTATAACTTAATGTATTAAACACTCTCAAATTTTCTAGACCGTCATTAATCTAAACAAAAGGCTGGAGGGCTGTGGACAGACTGACAAGGACCCACCTTTCTGTGTTAAACCTGAGACCGAATTCTGCTAGATACGTGTCCTTTTTATTTTAACCAAAAGCCAAACTCACGCTGCTTCAGCATACTTCTTATGTGTTCCTCAAAAATGAATCCAGAGGAACATGTAAGTAAAGAATTTCAACCATGACATCCACAGCTTTCCTTTGGGGTTCCCAGAAAATTCTCAGGGAAAAGATGCATCAATTTATGAGGCCGAAAACATGGTGTTTAAAAGAAAACCAAGAAGCGTTCTTGGGAGTGGATGAGATGTGCTTCTCCCAGGTCTGTCTGGTTTGAGTTAATAATTCCTCAGCGGGAGGACCACGGTGTGCATCTCACCAGTGACAGGAGTGGGCGCTGTTAACTGCGCTAAGGAGACTCACAAGCTCTGCTAGTCATCACGACGGCTTTATTTTTGATTTGCAAGCACTGAACTCTTTTGCTGTTCCTATTACATAAGCTGTTATACCCAAAGGAGAAATGGAACTCTTGTGCATTTCCACTAAATAACTGCCTGGGAATGACAGGGTACCAGCCGCAAATGTTGAATTAATTAGAGAAATGTATTTGTTAGACAAAGAAATGTCAGCCCTTATAGTTCTATTATTGGCGCTCCTTTATGTCAGTGAGCAAAGTGAATCGATTCCATTTTTGGAGCTGGGTCACAGGCCTGAAGAACTTCAGAGGGAGCGGACAGAGCCTGTGTAGCTCGGTTTATACACCAAACACTGCCCTGAAGCACCTAAAGTCCATATTGTATAGCAGAACAAAAATGCTTACTTTTTAAATGTCTAATGAGATAAAAACAAACACTGGACAAGACAGCGGATGAGAGCGTGCGCAAGGTCAGCGGATGACAGGCGTGCTGACTAGGGCCGGGCAAGACACGCAGTGGAAGGGAGAGGGAGGACGGGCGTCTGGTCCTCGGGCCTCGGCTGGCCATTCAGCAAGAGCAGGAGACTGTCCGTGAGGGTCACACACGTGATGGGCCCTGTCACTACAAAGACTGACGAGACCCACGCCCACTAGCAGCCTGATAGAGCAGTGGTTCCCAAAGTGCGCTTCAGGGTCCCGGGGTGTCCGGGCAGCTTGGATGGGGAGGGCAGCTCTTGGGCTCCTGCTTAGCTCAGGTTTATTTAGGCGCAGAAAGTGGCAGGTTTTACAGACTGTAGCTTTTCCCCCAGGAAAGCAGGTTGTTAAACATTTACCGCCACACCATTGCCCGGGGCTCCCTGAGGCCCTTTCAGGGGATCTGCATGGTAAAATGACCTTCATGATAATACTAAGATATCACTTGCCATTTTTGCTCTCCTCCTTTCATGAATGTACAGTGTTCAACAGAAGCTTCCTGATGGTGACACTGTAACAGTATCCTTTATTCGATACAAAGTCCAGAGTTTACATTAAGATTCATTCTTGCATTCTATGGTTTTGGACAAATGTATAATGACATGTATCTGTCATTATGGCATCATACAGAGTAGTTTCGCTGCCCTAAAAATCCTCTGTGATCCACCTATTCATCTCTCCCACCCTTCTACCCGTCAACCACTAATCTTTTTACTGCCTCCATAGTTTTGCCTTTTCCAAAATGCCATCTAGTTGGCATAATACAATATATAACCTTTTCGGATTGGCTTCTTTCATTTAGTAATGTGCATTTAAGGTTCCTCCATGTCTTTTCTTGGCTTGATAGCTCATTTCTTTTTAAGACTGAATAGTATTCCATTGTCTGGATATACCACAGTTTATCCATTCGTCTATTGGAGGACATCTTGATTGCTTCTCAGTTTTAACAATTATGAATAAAGCTCCAATAAACGTTCATGTGGAGAGTTTAATGTGGACATAACATTTCCAGTTCTCTTGGGTAGATACCAAGGAGCGCGATTGCTGAATCAGATGGTAAGAGTATGTTTGGATTTGTAAGAAACTGCCAAATTGCCTTCCGAATTGTTACATCGCTACCAGCAACGCCTAAGAATACCCGTTGCTCCCCATCTTCACCGTAGTTGATGCTGTCAGTGTTCTGGATTTGGGCCCTTCTAATAGGTATATAGTGAGACCTCATTATTGTTTTAATTTGCATTTCTCTGATGACATCTGATGTGGAGCACCTTTTCATGTGCTTATTTGCCATCTGTATATCTTCTTTGGTGAGACGTATTTTGGCTAATAGTCCTTTATCAGATGTATAGCTGGCAAAAATTTTCTCTCCATCTGTGACATATCTTCTCATTCTCTTGACCATATCTTTCTCAGGGCAGAAATTTTTAATTTGAATGAAGCGCAGCTTATCAATGCTTTCTTTCATAGATTGTGCTTTTGCTGTTGTATCTAAAAAGTCATCGCCAAACCAAAGGTATCTGAATTATCTCCTTTGTGATTTTCTAAGAGTTTAATAGTTCTGTGTTTTACATTTAGGTCTATAATCCATTTTGAGTTAATTTTTGTGAAGGGCATAAAATCTGTGTCTAGGTCCGTTTCTTTGCGTGTTGGTTCAGTTGTTCCAACACCATCTGTGAAAATACTATCTTTGCTCTATTGTATTTCCTTTGCTCCTTTGTCAAAGGTCCATTGACTGTACTTATGTGGGTTCTCTCTTCTGTCCCATCCATCTACTTGTCCGCTCTTTCACCAATACCACATACTGTCTTAATTACGACAGCTTTCTAGTAAGTCTTAAAGTCAGGTAGTATCAATCCTCCAATTTTGTTCTACTCCTTCGATATTTGTTGGCTCTTCTGGGTCCTTGGGTCTTCAATTTTTAAGAATCTAAAGGGGGTTCCTGAGACCAAAATGTTTGAGAACTGTTTTAGAGAAAGATGGACAGACACACAGATCAGTGCGTTAAATTCTTATGCTAGGAAAGAGGGTAGCATAATAGTGGAAAAGAGCCAAGTTTCGTACATCCTGCTGCTCTGGGGGCCAACCCAGCTCATTGCTTCAGGGTATATCTCTGAATCCAAATTTAGTTGCCGTGTGACACAGACATGAACCTGGTCTCAAGAGCAAATCCTAGAGAGGCACAGGACATGAATTGTCAACCTCCCTTGGGATTAGAGAACACAGGGCAGATTAAGGCAGTTTGGCATTGGTCTTCCGCTTCTCTGAGAGAAAGGCGGGTCTTGGTTATCAGGGTTGTGTAACTCAAGTGCCATGCCTCTTCGTCTGTATAACTCAAACTTGTTAAATCTCTAGAGTAAACCATGTTACAAGGGAGACAATTACATCTTGTACTGCTCACCTACCACCTTTGAAGTTCTGCAGGAGACACATGCAGAGAGGAAAAGGTGGGGCTTTTTTCTCAAACCCAAGGACAAAAGAGAAAAAAAGTCCCCTTGTCTGGGGGACTCTTCCAGAGAGAAAGCTTTATTTGCTAAAGGAAGCCAGTTGCTTTCTGTGCTCCGGTCACCCAGGCCACACCCCAGACTCAGACCACTGCAGCAGTGAGAGAGGCCAGCTGCTGACTTGAGGAAAGCTGAGGGTTGAATGGGGCCGCCTATGAGGTCAAGTACGCAGCTGCTCCTGGGCACAGTTGACCTCGTCAGCTGCAGGAGAATCATGAGGGAACCCCAAGAGCAAGCCAAAGCAATCAAGCCTGAGGCTAAGCCTTCCTGTACCCCAGTCGTGTGGAAGGAGATCACCCCCAGGGACCACCCCAGAAGGCCTCCCATCCATTAGTCATTTGCTGGACACTGGCTGGCACTGTGCCAAATGTAATAATTCCTGCTAGGAGGCAGGGCAGCTGGGAACCTGGGAACTGCTGGCGGGTTCAAAGGGTCCCTAAAGGTTCAAACTTCAAGTGTGTAAGCTCTTTTACAGGGAGAAGGTCTAGAGCTTTCATCAAATTTTCGAAGGCAGGGGAAGTCCTTGCTCAAAAATCATTAAGAATCACTATGTTAGAGGCCAATGCTCATTACAGTTGCTCTGTTGAGGGTTTTTCAAAGTCCATTTAATAACATCAATTCAACAGGTAGCTGAGTTGTTCTCCATGCCTGGCTTAGTGCTCAGAGCTGGAGAGGCAACAGTGAGCAAGAGCAGATGCAATCTGTGTGTGGTTGAGGAACAGAGATAAAAATCAAGTAATCTCACAAACACAGGTCCAATTTCAAATCAAGTGTTGTTCTGGAGGAAGTGAATCTGGTCCTGTGATAGATATAACAGTGGATATTTAGTTTCTATTTTTCTATATTTATTTTTGAATAAATACATAATACATTCATGTTCAAAAATTCAGAAGGATTATTCAGTGAAACCCCCCTCCCCCACCCACCCTAATCCCCTAGCCACTCCCTGGAGGCCATACATGTTCTCCAGGCTGATGGATAGGCCTCCTACTGTTAGACCAGGGGAGAAGAGCAAGCTTACAATGAAATCTGAAGCATGAATGTAAGTTAACTAAGTGAAGGGGACTAGAAGGGGATGGGGGAAGCAGTCTAGCCAGCGGCAACAGCTCATGCAAAGGCCCTGTGGCAGGAGAGAGCATGGTGTATTAGAAGACCTGAAAGAAAGCCTGCGTGGCTGGAATGCAGGAAGCAAGGGGCAGGGGTCGGGTCCAGGATGCTGCCGGGCGGGGAGGATGCAGTCTTGTCGTCTGCTCAGCGTTATGGACTTTTCCCTGGGAAGTCACTGAACAATGAGAAGAGGTAACCGTTAATCATACTTCCATCTTGGAAATATCACCTGGCTATCGTGTGGAGAATGGATTAGAGGGGAACAGATTTAATGGGCCCTTATTTAGTTCATGTGAGAAATGATGTGGGTTAATAGTAGTGCTTTATCTACATACAGCAGGTCCTCGAATAACTTTTTTTGTTCAATGTCATTTCCTTATAACGTTGATGGAATGCCGTAGGAATTTAATGCTTGTTTTTATCAGTCTATGGTAAAATTGGTTTTATTATGCATCATTTTGCGCTGTTCCAAGAACCTAGCCACAACATTAGATGAGGACTTGGCTGTTAACTTCAAGAAATGTATCGGTGTGCAAGGTTCTTGCTTCTGAAAATGTTAACAAAACATTTGTTTCGATTTTCTCAACTGAGCAGAAGAAAATCCATAACAAACCTTTGCTTAGAATGTAGTTAACACCTGGCTGTATTTTGTCCAAACATGTGGCCTGGATAACATCCTGTAAAAAAGTTGATGGACAAAGGGCCGAAGTCTCAGAGAATCTTGCTAGAAGTCACCTGATCCAACCTCCCCCTGAGCTCCCAAAGGTCTCCTCCCTGCAGGAGCCCTCTAATGACAGGAGGTTGTTACTGCTGTTACAGAGTCAACAGAGTGACCTTGTGGGTTGTATTCAATAATTGAAACACTCAGTGGCTGTAGTTGTTTTGGTATTCGCGCACTTAATTTTCTTTCTGTTCTCCTGACCTCCCCCCCCTCTACCCCCAGAATGGCCTATTCTGAGGAGCAAGGAGGTATTCCCTGTGGTTTCATCCGCCAGAATTCCGGCAACTCCATTTCTTTGGACTTTGAGCCCAACACAGAGTACCAGTTTGTGGAGCAATTAGAAGAGCGCTACAAATGTGCCTTCTGTCACTCAGTGCTTCACAACCCCCACCAGACGGGGTGTGGGCACCGCTTCTGCCAGCACTGCATTCTGTCTCTGAGGTGAGTTGGCAGGGTCTGCAGCTCGGGCTCTCGCAGGCCGGAACCAGCAGAGGTGTCCTGGGATCTGAATGTCATCTGTGGCCACTCAACTGTAATGGCTGTGAGGGGATGGGGGCGGGGCGGGGGACCAGGGCCCTTCTGTGAGAGTGTGAGGAGTAATCTTCATTTTATGCCCCTCACTTACCAATGTTCACCTTTTCTTAAAATTCAGACCATGCCAGTCCTGCATGTGAGGGCGAACCCAGAAGCATAGTGTGTGTTGGGAAAGACCCGTGTCTCCCGAGGGTCTTTGCTGTGGTGGCACTGACCTTGCCTTGCCTCAAGGCAGAGGAGGTGTTGCACCCCCCAGGAAGAGACCTTGCTGCCATGGATGTCGTCCACTCCCAGGCAGCTATAAAACTTAGGTCATGCCCTGTTGAGGGAGGAGACCAGGTGTTTGGGGCTTATAAGGAGCAGTAAGGAAGATCAGTTGATTACATCGATTAGCTTGAAAAGAGGATTATTACAACACATTCTCATTCATTCGTGGGTTTATTCATTCAGCACCTGTGCGTTCCAGGCATCTTGCCAAACTAAGCTCTATTGTCCAAAAGTAAAGAGCTAGAGGTCCAGCATGGAACGGGAGACAGTCTCTGCCTTCTAGAACGTTCCAGTCTAGTGAAGGAGATGGATTGTGGTACAGTGTGATAAGCTAAGGACTGCTGTGGGAGAACTGGCAGAGGGCATTTAACCGTGTCTGGGGGACTCAGTATTTGACTTGCATCCTGGAGGATGAATGGGGGTTTTTCAGGCAGACAGGAGAGGTGCTGAAATTGGGGTGTGGGGACTGTTTTCTCGGGGGAGGGAACAGCATGAGCAAAGACATGCCTCCTGGGCAGGGGCAGTTCAAAGGGTGGAGCATGGCTGGAGTGCTGGGGCTGCTCTTGGATGAGCCATTGAGATCACCTCTTAATTCTGGCTCTATTTTTACTTTTCTCTCCAGAGAATTACATGCAGTGCCACTCTGCCCTGTAGATAAGGAAGTTATCAAATCTCAGGAGGTAAGAAAATCAGTGCTTTGGTTTAGCAGCTCTCTAGGTGATGGAGAAGCCAGTGTCCTGACTGGGCATGGAGGTCGGAACAGGAGAGTTGGGGGGGGGACACTGGGGGCGTCCGTATTCCTCTGCTGAAGGGTCGAATCAGACCTCACTCCTTCCGCTGTTCCAGAGTCTCGTTTGGGTCTCTATTAACGCCCCACATTTCTCCCCCTTCTTCCTTACCCACTTCTTACACTAGCTCCAGTGACACTGAGTGACTTGCAGAAATGGAACATCCTGTTTCCTGGAATTCTTTCTCATCTGGTTAATCTCTGAAACTTCCTTTTATTATTATTATTATGTCTAATAGTAGCCTTGTCGAGATATAATTCAGATGCCATAAAATTTACCTTTAAAATGTACACGTGTGTACCTAGGAGTGGAATTAGTGGATCAAACGGTAACTCTGTGTTTAACATTCTAAGAAGCTGCTAGACTATTTTCCAAAGGAGCTGCACCATTTTACATTCCTATCAGCATTGTATGAGAGTTCTAATTTCTCCAGATCCTGGCCAAAATTTGTTATTGTCCATCTTTTTTATTACAGCCTTCTTAGTAGGTATTAAGAGGTATCTTGTGGTTTTGACTTGCATTTCTCTAATGATTAGTGATACTGAGCATCTTTTCGTGTGCTTCTCTGTAAAAATGCCTATTCAAGTCCCTTGCCTATTTTTTAAGTGGATTATTTGTCTTGTATTGTTGAGTTAGAAGAGTTTTTTTTATATATTCTGGATATCAGATAGATGATTTGTAAATAGTTTTCTCCCATTCAGTCTTTTCATTTTCGCGATGGTGTCCTTTGAAAGCACAAAAGTGTTTCATTTTGATGAAGTCTAATTTATCTTTTGTTCATTTGGTCGCTTGTTCTTTTAGTGTTGTGTCTAAGAAATCTTTACCTAACCCATGTTCTTGAAGATTTTCTCCCTTAAAACTTCCCTTTAAGCTCAGTTTTCTTTTTTTTAAATTCTGATACAGGACATTCAAGCATCACGTCCTTCAGGAAGCAACCTGAGCACCTGTCTGATGTACACACTCCTCCCTATGCTCTCATGATGTGTTTTGCAAATGCCTAGCAGAGTATAGTGCTGTACTTGCGTCTGCCTCACCCCCTAAGCCAGGGGTTGGCATACTACAACATGAGATTTGTTGGGACAAATCTAGCCTGCCACCTGTTTTTCTATGACCTGTGAGCTAAGAATGGTTTTTATATTTTTAAATCATTGAAAGAAATCAAAAGAAGGGTACACGGAACTCTGTACTGTTTTTCCAACTACCTGTGAGTCTTAAACTAAGAAATCCAAGTAAGCATAATGTTTTGTGACATGTGAAAATTATATGAAATCCAGATTTCAGTGTTCATAAATAATATTTTATTGGAACACGGCCATGCCCATTCATTCATTCAAGTATTGTGTATGGCAGAGCTGCATAGGTGCAACAGAGACTGTCGCAATGTGGCCTGCAGAGCCCGAAATATTTACTCTCTGACCTTTTATAGAGAAAGTTTGCCAACCCCTGGTTTGTGCTGAAAAAGCCAGTCAGCACAGCTTCAGTGACACTACCTGATGACTAATACAAACCTTTCTGCTGGGACAGGAAGCCGAAAGCATCGCCTAAGTCACAGCCCCACCTCCTGACCTTTGAGCATGTGGGGTCAAGTTCACCACGAGATGCTCCTAGCTGCAGCCTACTGCTCTGGGCATTGAATTACCTGGCTTGTATGTTTGGTGGCCTGTCAGAAGGATGTATCTGAAACAGCTTTTTCTTTTGTGGTGGCAAATCTGGTGTTTCCATTCCAACCATTGCCTGGAAGTTTCCGCTTGACTTTTGAGAAGACCAAATTAGTAATAGAGTCATTCGCGTTGCTCTAAAGCTTTGGAATGTGTGAGACCTATCGTGTTTATCTTTTAGGTTTTTAAAGACAATTGCTGCAAAAGAGAAGTCCTCAATTTATATGTATATTGCAAAAATGCTCCTGGATGTAATGCCAAGATTATTCTGGGACGATACCAGGTTGGTATTATGAACAATATTTCGCCCTTGCCATTTTCTCCAGTGACGTGTATCGAACACCTTTTTGTGACAGTTACTGAGCTAAGCGTGGGGGAGGGGAGGTTCCTTGGGTTGCTCTCAGAGATTTCCTCTCTAGTAATGTTACAGTGTAGCATGCCAAGGTATGAGTGAAGAGGTTTGTGCTGTCTGGAATGCATGGAGGACGTGCTATGTGTGCTAGACATTAACTTATGGGTTAGGGACATTGATACAAAAGTGAAGATATGAGACATTCTGGGCAAAAGGAACACTCAAGCCAGAAAATGTCATTTTGGGGGAATGTGCTGGATTAGAGTTCCTAGGGTGGGGACCAAGGTATGACTGCCCAAAAGCATTTGCAGGTGCTGGGATGGGTGTTTCACAGCTGCCATGGGCCCTGCCTGCTTAGGGTTTATGATCTAAGGCAGATAACAGATCAGAACAGAAATTGGATGGAGTTTAAAGACGAAGCATTGGTATGAGATGCAAACAAATGAGGCGCAAGGGAAGTAAAGGGGAGTTGATTTCCTCTCTAACGAGCTGTCCTACCTGCTGGGGAAGCTTGTTAAATTCAAAGCTGGAAATGTGGTTCTGCCATGTCAAGCCCATATCAGGTTCGATGACACTATAAACGAGTAAGACTCAGGCATCTCAAGCTTCCAGGGAATTGTTTGGAGGCTGCTGAGATTTCACCCTCCCTTTTAGGAACGGATTTCAGGTGATTCAGTCTTTTCTCCATCCATCACCACCTCCAGACCCCCAGGCGCTGAGTTTACACATGTGTAAATGATTTTGTTGTTAATTCAGGGAGTTCTTTGGAGGTTCACAGAATTTTTTGTGTGTTTTCCTAGACAGTCCCTGGCCACTCACTTTGATAGTTGAATCCTAGAGCAGGGCCTCTTTTCCAATTTGATTGTAGTTGTCACTAAGCCCGAAAAGGAAATGAGGCTCAAATGGACTGTTGATCAGCTTTAGTGACCAGATCATCAGCCTCTAGAGGACCGTGGCTGGTTTCTTTTCATCTCTTTCTTTTGTATTTTCCCTCATTCTCTGTTCTCCCCACCCAAAGTGATAAGGTATAGGATCTCACAAATAACAAAATCTTGATGAATGTTGACGATTTGGGTGAGAGTTGAGGGGTAACAACGAATTTTGGATAAGATACGGATTTTAGTTGTCATCGTTATTTGTTTCTTACTAGCAGAGGCAAAGGTAAATAGCTACACTTTTATTTATCTCCTATAGAAAAACGTTTTGTTCTCCCTTCAGAGAAGAGGTCAGCAAACTGTTTCTGTCAAGAGCCAGATAGTAAATATTTTAGGCTTTGCAGGCCATATAGCCACTGTTACACTACTCAACTTTTCCGTTTTAGAGGAAAAGCAGCCATAGACCATATGTGAACAAATAGGTATGTGGTTGTTCTCCAATAAAACTTTATTGACAAAAACAAGCAGCAGGCCATGTTTGGCCCAAGGGCTTGTCAACCTGTTTTAAAGGATCTTGCAAGAGACAAGATCATTAGGCTTTTGCTAACTTCTCAGCATCACAGTAACTTGCAGTAATCCAAAGATTTTATTAAAATATACCTGCTTTTACAAATATCTAATGGGAAGACCACTGGAATGAACACTGTCCCTGTCATTATTCTCATATTCTGGTTAAAAACATCTCCTCACTTTACAACACTGTCATTTCCCAGCTTCTCTTGGGCCTGAGCTCCTATATTTTCTCAACCTTCTTTCCTTGACCACTTCTGAAACAGCTTCTTCTCCTTCCCTTTTATTCCTTTAACTCTTTCTCTTCCTTCGTGTACTTAGGATGGGCCCTCCTTGTCTTCCCACTTTTCCCCCTTGTCCCGGCTTTTACCATCTGCTGCATAGAGATTAGTACTTGGTGTTGGAAGTGGGGATGGAGTGTGCACAAAAGAAATAAAAAATATCCTTGAAGAACTGGTAAATTCATTGGCAAGCCTAAGGAAAATACTCAAGAACTAACTTGAGAACATGAGCACATTCCTAGATAATCTAAAATCAACTCAGCAAAATCCCTTCTTCCCCCGTCTTCCTCTGTCCTCCTAACTCCCACCAAGCAAGGTTGGCTTTCACAGCTCATGTCCAAGCAGCCCTCGCCACACCCCAGCCTCAGCAGAGGTAGAGGGTGGCCTCCACTGAGAGACTGCAGGCAGAGGCCGCCCTCCGGGCCGACCACGCTCGCGGTCCTTTCTCCTGGATTCCCACGGTGTCCTCCCTCCCTTGCTAGGCCTTCCAGCCCCCTCCCTTTCTGCTGTCCTGGTCAGCGTCCCCATGGCCTGTTGTTATCTGTTGCAGGACCACCTTCAGCAATGCTTATTTCAAGCTGTGCAGTGTTCTAATGAGAACTGTCGGGAACCAGTCCTTCGGAAAGATCTGAAAGAGCATTTGAGTGCAGACTGCCAGTTTCGCGAGGAAAAATGCCTTTACTGCAAAAAGGATGTGGTAGTAATCAATCTACAGGTAAAAAAATAAAAGGAAAGGAATCATCTTTATGGGGCTAAATTCCACCTGAGTGGTCACAGTGAATCAGATGGGATACCAGATCCACATATCTGCATTTCTTTTGTGCAGAAAGAAATAGGTCTAGAGAATAACTTTATCTGAGAGAAGTTCTGCAAAAACACTAAAAACTTTCTTGTTGGTAGGACTCTATTTATCGTTGGCAAAAATATCGTTCGAGCTCCTGCTGAGTGAGTGTGCAAGGAGTGATGCTAGTCCTGGGTCATAAATTCGTAATGATACTGTCTGCCCTCAGGATGCTGCGATCTAACTACAGAGGCAGGGAGTGGGCGGGGCTTGGGCAGGGCGTGCGCAGGTGTAGGCAGAGAGCCCCGGCGCCTTTTACATGTGCTGATGGAGCCATGCTGATGATGTCCCGCTATGAGTCCTGTGCCCTCTGACCTTCTTTTGGAATAATTGGAAAACTGAATTAAATTGCATTCATTTATACCAAGAAAGTGGGCACCTATAATCCTTTCTGGAACTAGGCCATACCTTCCTGTAGAGGGCAACCCACATAACAGGGATCCCCAAAGGGACATGTGTATAAACACTCTGAGGCCGTACAAGGGAGCCTTTGGAAGCAAGGGGGGCTTTGTTTCATCACATTGTCTCTGTTTCAGAATCATGAGGAAAACTTGTGTCCTGAGTACCCAGTGTCTTGTCCCAACAAGTGTTTGCAGATTATTTCAAGAACTGAGGTAATTTACATAAAATTTCTCTCAGTAGATTTTATTTATGTAAGACAAAATTTTAGTAATCAAGATGGAGCGTATCTGATAAAATCACATAGGCAGAGGCCCAAGGCTTACATGACACCCATGATAACCATGCTTCTGTCTTCCCTTTTCCCTGAGAATTCTTCTCAGTTTTCAACATAGTGCTCCCTCCTCCAGGCCTTAGCATGGCCTCTTCCTTCTGTTCCCACCCTTCTTCCCAAGCCCCCCTTGGCTCCCTGCTGGCTGCAGTTACGCCAGGCAGTCGGAGAATCCGTGATGAATTTCTGTAGCATGAAGCTGTCCATTTTGCAGGTCGATGAACACCTTGCTGTGTGTCCTGAAGCGAAACAAGACTGTCCTTTTAAGCACTATGGCTGTACTGTAAAGGTATGGAGTGCCTTTTTGTTTCTCCCTCTACATCCTACTGTTCCGTTCATTAGGCGAGCTCCTTGTACTCTTTGATTCCATCCAAGATGCAAAAGGACACTCATGAGAACTTTAAGACTGGCGATTGTATTCATCAGGGTTCTTCAGAGAAACAGAACCAACAGGAGATATATAACTTATATGAATATAAATACAAATGTTATATATATTGAGATAGAGATAGGTATAAATACAGAGATAGAGATAGAGAGATAGATATATATAGAGAGAGAGATTTTAAGGAATTTGCTTATGCGATGGTAGGGGCTGGGAACTCTAAAATTTGCAGGCGAGGCCAGCAATCTGGATATTCAGGCTGGCATCGATCTATTGTAATCTTGAGAAGTGCTTCTCCTTCAGAAAACCTCAGTCTTTGTTCTTAAGGCCTCAGCTGGTTGGATGAGCCACCACCCCCCTCCCCCACCCCCAACCCCAGTTATAGAGGATAACCTGTTTTACTTAAAGTTGACTGATTTAAATGTTAATCACATCTACAAAATACCTTCATAGCAACATCTAAATGAGTTTTGACCAAACGACTGGGCACCATAGCCTAACCAGTATGATACTTAAAATTAACCATCACAGTGATTATTTCTAATTCTGACTCTACTGCCTCTACCAAGTTTTGGAAATTTCTGGAGTTTGGAATTGGAATTCATAATTCCAATAATTATGAATTTTGGTTTTATGGTATCCCTATCTATCCCCAAAGATTTTGAAACAAATTGAAGTCATGTTTTAAAATGTATTATGTTACCTATTAAATACCTTTAAAACTTTCAATATATTGTATAACATAAATTTTAAAAAATGAAAATAAAGTTTGATCTCTACCTCAGCCTTTTTTTCAGATTCCAGATAGATCAAAGTTTTAGCCATTAAAATATATAATGCTCTGTATTGTTTCACATTTTATGTAAATTTAAAATTACTCCAAAATAAAAAGTTTATTTAAAAAATTATAAATGTACTAGAAGAAAAGATGAGTGAATTATTTTATCCTTGAAATTAAAAAGGCCTTTCTTAGATGACAAACACAAAACCAGAAGCTACTTTTGATAAGTTTAACTGTAAATATTTCAAATTTCTATATGATTTATAAAAATACCATAAAGTCAAATGGCAAACCACAAATTGAAGGTATATCTACATCATATGACCAGACAAAAAAGGGCCTATTTTTCTTAATATGCAAAGAATTTTTACGTATAAATAGCTTATTCAATTTAATAGAAAAATAGGCAAAGGAATATATGAGCAGTTCTAGAAAAAATTCAATTGCCTGATAGTTATAAGAAAAGACACTCCTACTTAAATCTCACTCCTACTTAAATATAAATTATACCCAGAAATATGATTTGCACTATCAAATTGACAAAGATTAAAACAACTTATAATAGCCAACTTTTTTGATGGCAGTTTGGTTATATCTATGAAAATAAAAAATGAATCCACACATTGACCTTGCACTTCTGCTAGGAATTTATCTCACAGATTTCCTTTCATAAGTATGCAGTGATTACACACGTATACACACATGCACACAAAGATATTTATATAGCAAAAAAACCCCACAAAAAACTAAAAACAAATTATAAGTCCTTCATTAAAGTGCTGACTATATAATTATATATTCATATTTTGAAATACTTGCATCTGCTAAAAAGAATAAGGTACATATTTTTAAAAATTAAATATAGTATGATCTCATTATATTAAAAATGTATATATATCTTCACCGACTCTGATAGGTGAGACTAGGGAATGGGGTGTGGTGATGGAGAGAACCATGCTTTTACTTTTCATACTACATTATACATCTTTCATTCTGTATCTACATAAGCATATATTTCTCTTATTTTAAAAACTTACTTGAAAAAATATGAGAAGTTTTAAAAAAAAAAACAGGGAAGAGTCCATAAATTTATCACATACCAAACCAGTGATCGTCTTTGCTATAAGAGGGATAGGGTTTACCTTTCTAGTATATGGAATACAGAATTACTTTCCAGCTTTGAAAGGAATCTTCTTTAGAGTTAGGCCCAAACTTCCAACTGGGCTGTATTCTAGAGCTTCCTTCAATAGCAGAGCTGAGGATGGGAGTTTTACTCTGGATCAGGAGCCAACCCTAAACAGAAGGGAGATTGATGATATAAATGTTTGCTTAGAATCCATGGATCACCCAGAACCCCTGCTATTTCTTTTATTAGTAATATAGGCGCTTTGCAATTATTGTTGCAAATGTATTATTTGATTTCGAGGGTGAGAAATTTGCATGGGCTGAAATCACAATTAGGTGGCATACCTTTGGCCAGTGACAGCAGGACGGTGATAGAAGGTATCCTAAAATGTGCTTGGTAGGAGGGAGAACTAACCCAGGCTGACAACTGATCTGGAGCCAACCCACTGAGGAGACAGGTTTTATATGGGAAGAGTTGACAGGTAATATTATCCACTCTTAATCCACGGTCATGTATTCCCAAGGCCAGGAAGGAAATCAGCATAGAGCATTTTGATAGTAGCCTGATTCTCTGTCTCTGTAAGTTTAAAATTGTCTCATGGGTACTGTAAAATCCCAAAGCAGGAAAAGGGAACTGGTGGAGCCATTTTTCCTGCAACCCACCTCAATATAAATAAGCAAAGTTGTTAAAGTTCCACTCTAGCAGAGAGTCCCACTGCCGCCCTCGTTCTGGGAGCCTTTCAACAACAACCTGACTTAACTTTTCTCTTCGTACCGGAGGATAAACGGGGGAAGCTGCAGCAGCACGAGCATTCAGCCTTGCGGGACCACATGCTTCTCGTTTTAGAAAAGAACTTCCAATTAGAAGAACAGGTAAATAAATATTCAGATATAAATGGAGGCAGCAGAATTGCTGAGATTTGCGATTGTTGGTATTCTTATATTCTCTCTTTCAGTGTAAGCTGACTGGTGGTAGATGTTTTTCTAAGTGGCCAGGCAGACGCATAGGATAAGTAGAACATTAGACATGGAAGGTGCCTTTGAGATTTTTGGGTCCATCCCCCTCATTCAACAGAGAAAGTAACTAAACTCAAAGAAATTTTGATGTGTTTGTAAATTATAAGTTGCAGGATTCAATCTCAAACCCATTCTCAGTCTCGTGCTATTCGAGAGATGCCACACTGCCTCTCTACGGCCTATCCCCACACCTTTTGGTTAATATTACCTGGCACCTGGTAGGTGCCTAGTAGGAGTTTGATGTTTCTAAATTAAATCAATATTACCATGAAACGATAGTTGACCATCTGTTGTAGACACTCTAGGTTTTATATATTTTGTCACTCCTGCCTTTGAGAAGCTTCACAATCTGATAAATGCCTATGTGTCTGTTTATTTCACTGAGTTGCTATTATCAAGTGCAATTATGTATGCAAATGCATGCCATGGTCCCTGGGGTATTCATAGTGGACCTCAATAAATGCTGATTCTGTTGCATAATTATTATAAAAGTTAATTATTTTGGTAGAACATCTCAGAGGGTCCTACTTTTCTAGCCCACCTAGGGAAGAAAACCATTCATTTGCAGAGAGGGAGTTGAATTTTCTACTGCAGATTAGTTTATGATGTCTGATTCCAGATTAAAGTAGATGTGTGAGTTCCAGGGTCAGAATCTGGAGAAAATTAGAAAGACTGATTAAACTGTAACTTTGGCAGAAGGCATGCCATGCTGCCTAGTAACCATTCCCAAGTTCTTTCTGTATCAGTTGCTTCCCATCCATCAATTTATTCAAGAAATATCTTCCATATGTCAGGTACAATGTTAGTTGCTAGGGACACTGAGTTAAGGAAGACATAGCTTCTAACCTTGAAGAAGTCACAAAAATATAAACAGTTAAGTTGCCATGCCTCACGGGACGTGCTACGAGGGTGCCCGATATCTGTGTACAGAGGTTGTACCAGTTACTCCAGGGGAGCTGGGAAAAGACATTCAAGCTACATCGCAAAGGAAGAGAAGATCTGTCAGTTAAAATGTTGTGGAAAGAGGACATTCCACAAAGAGAAAGTTCGTGCCAAGGCAGAGAGGCGAGAGAGAGGCTGATGGTTGAAGGAAATGGGATTTTGGGGTGGAGAAACACACCTGAGTGTGAGGCAGGGATGGTGTAGATGGGTCTGTTTGATCCAGATTACAACAGCCTTCCATGTAAGCTAACACGTTTTTGAACACTGTACATTCAATTTTTTTATTCACTCATATTCTGCCTTGTTTCAGAAAGGATTTAAAGGCCAAAGATTTTAACTAATGTTGGTCAGTAATAGGGAGCTAATGGAGGCTTTTAATTGGAAAATATTTGGCTAGTTAATTAATTGTTCGCTTAGTTTTAAAAAGTAAGACAGCTGGCAGGAGCGTGGAAGATGGATAGAAGGAGAGAAGAGAATGAGGACAACAGGACCAGGCAGAAGGATGTTGCAGTAAACTAGACAATGTTGTAGGAGAGGCAGGCAATTGATGACTGAGGACTCTGGTGCCAGACACCTAGGTTCAAGGACTGGCTCCACACTAGTCATGTGAGTTTGGGCAAGCTACTTAACCTCTCTTCTCTGTTCCCCGATTTCCTCATTTGTAAAATGGGGTTGTGGTGAGAGTTAAGTGAGATAATATATTTAAGCTCTTAGCACAGTGCCTGGCACATAAGCATTTTGGTATTTGTTGGAGGCAAGATGCCAGAGGAGGTGGTGGCGAGGGTGAAGGATAAGCAAGGCTGTGTCGGTGCGAATGGAGACGGGGCACCGGGAAGCACTCAGAGGCTGTGGCATGCCGTAAGCTCAGATGACAGGGAACGTGGTACTGTCATGCACTGAGTCGGGCACTACGAGAATGGGAGGGAGCAGGTTAGGGGTGAGGGCGGGGAGAGGAGAGCTAGCTTCCGTCCAGGGAGCTGTCTGATGTGTAGGTGAAGGCCAGCTCTCGGGCTCTGAACAGAGGATTCTGGGGCCAGAGATCAGATGGCTGTCACAGCCATTTGTGCTTTTATTCGTAAAACATGTATCAGATGCCCTCTGTGTGCCAGGCCCTACGCAAGGCTTTGGGAATAAAGAAATAAGTGAGATGTAGCCTCAGCAATTTAGTGGAGAAAAAAGATGAAAATAACCACCACAACAACAAAGCAATATGAGTAATAAGGGTCCATTACACATTAGAGTGTGGTCGGGGTGTCATGGAACTTAGGTGGCCTGGGCAGGTAGTCCTAGCAAGGAAATAGTTCTGAGAGAATGTGCTCTTTGAGTGGAGGCTTAGAAAGTAGTACTTTCTAGATGAAGGAGGAAGAGTCTGAGAGAGCAAGGCCTGATGGGAAATTGAAGTTGTGTAGTCTTACGGGGCTGGGCACACATGGGATGTCAAGGGCATGAGGCTGAAAAGGTAGCCGGGGGCAGAGCCTGCAGGGCTCTGTATGGCCTGTAAAAGGCCCCTAGAGATGGTCAAGTTGTGGTTGCGGGGAGGTGACAAGACCAGATCTGTCTCTTCATATTACTGTGGACACTGTACGGAGTGTGTACGGGAGGGAAACAAGACTAAAGAGAGGGAGAGGATGCATGCACTCACTCATTTAACAAATATTTTTCAAATGCCAACTGCTGCCAGGTGCCAGGCCAGTTGCTGGGGTTACAGGGGACTGTGGGATCCATGCCAGTCCCGGCTCCCACAGGGCTTCCCTGCTGGCACATGTGTGAGGGATAGAGAGGACCAGACAGGAAGCCGTTGTAGCAGTCCAGGTGGGAAGTAACGAAGGCCGAAACAAGTGCTGAAACAAGATGAGATGAAATGAGAAATGGATGTAAGAGTTGTTTTGTTTCGCTGTGTGTTAGGAGTTAAAGTTGGCAAGTATTGCTAATTGAGTGCATGCGAGGATGAGGGAAGAGTTGTCTGGGGTCACTCTTAGGTTTTTGGCAATTTTTCTCCTGTAGATCACAAATTCTGAGAGGGTACCATGTTCTGCCTACTGCTTCTCAGCTGGATGCTGGGCAGATTACTTAAACTCTCTGCCTCTGTCTTCTCATCTGTAAAATGGGACCGAGATTTATACCCAACTCATAGGGTTCTTTGAGGATAAAAGAGCTAATGAATATAAGGGTATGATAGACATTCAGCAAATTTCAGCTATTACTATTGACACTGTGCACATAACATCTAATGTGGTATGGTGATCAGTACCCCGTGGTTGTTTGATAAGAGTCTACAGAGTGAATGAAGAGAACCAGTTCAGTAAATTCAGTCAAATGACGTCACCATGATTAGATGAACCATCATTGTGGGTTAGGTATAGAAAAGGCTGATATGAAGTCTGTGCATCAGTTTGGTTTTTTTTTTTTACAAAGCACCTGTAAATATTTTCCTAGAATTATAGAGAAATCTACCTGTAAATGTTTTCCTAGAAATATAGTTTTTCTTGAAACACTCTTACCTGTGCTATTTTCCTAGAACTACATTTAGATTATTTTAATTTGTATGTATGCATTTAAATGACCTCATCCACATTCCTGTTATTAGATTTCTGACTTATATAAGAGCCTAGAACGAAAAGAAAGTAAAATCCAGCAGCTAGCAGAAACTGTAAAGAAATTCGAAAAGGAGTTCAAGCAGTTTGCACAGCTGTTTGGCAAAAATGGAAGCTTTCTCTCAAATATCCAGGTGAGAAATGGCCTTTCTCTTCATAGTCAAGATTTAGCCTCCAATTGGCAATGAGGGTATTTCTTATAATTTTTTCAATGGAAATAATTTCAAAAGCACAGAAAAACTACAAGAATAAGATAGTGTTCTCTACCCATACTGCCCCATTGTCAATATTTTGTCCTATTTGCTTCTTATTCAGTCTCTCAATCTCTCTCTCTCTCTCTCTCCCTCTCTCCCTCCCTCCTTCCCTCCCTCTCTCTCTCTCCCTCCCTCTCTTTCTCCCTTCCCTCACTTCACAACCAACTACGTAGGATAGGTTGTAGGAAACTTAGAACACATGCAAATTTTATCTTTTTAATAGCTTCTTCTCCTTAAAATTTTCCCCCCTCCCTCCCTCTCTCTCTCTCTCCACCCCCACCCCCTCATTTCAGAATAAGCTGCATATATTAGGGCCCTTTACCCCTACATACTTCAATATGTATTTTGTAAGAATAAAGATCTTCTTTTACATAATCCCAGTAAATTTAGCAATGTCAGTAAATTTAACATTGATACAATACTTTTATATAATTTATAGCAGTTAAGGTTTTAATTAATGTTGGGCCAATATTCGTCACTTGATTTCAGATTAAAAACATCTGTATAGTTCTGCATTTTGTAGTCAACAAAGTTGAAACCATGAATTTCCTTGGGAAGAAAATGTTTTGAACATCACTGAAATAGAGCAAAAATTATTTTATAAACCACGAATGTTAAATAGCCATAAACAAATTCCTAATGAATAATGTCTTTATTGTGATTATAAAATTTATAGTGAAAGATTTCAAGACCTGTGGTATGGGCAATATTTTTTAAATTTGGATTATCCTTGAAAACACAGGACATATAGTTTCCGTGCTTTGTCAGCATACGTGTGTGTACGTGCACGCACACACACATGTACTTAGGAAAAAAATACGTCACGTTACTATCTCAATTCTGATCTTTTTCTAACACAATCAGCAGAGTTGAGGCAGCGAAGGCAGGGGTGGAGGAGAAATAGAGCCACAGTTTTATTTAATCTCTTCCATCTAAAGAGCGATCAAAAGTTCAGGCCTCACCTAGGACACTTCTGTGCCACCTGTAGTGCTCAGGCCAGAACAGGTGGGCTGACTTCCAGCTTATTTTCTGATTTTTAGCAACGCAGGAGTGAATCAAGTGAATAGCTTCTGAAAAGAGAAGGAAGGGAGAAGGCAAGAGGGAAAGACAACGTGAGAATAGAGATATGAAGATAGAGTAGAGAACCAAGGAAAGAGAAACCAGGGGAGGAGTAAAATTCCGCTGAAGTTCAGAGATTTAGAACAGAAGCTGGGATAGGGAGGAGGAAGAGAAAGACAGAGGTGGTCAATCTCTCGGTAATCCTCATTGCGTAGTTTTCATTAAGTGATGAAATGTGAAATGTTTGTGTTGAAAATTTTAATCTCAATGAATTACTAAGGTATTAATTCACTACAATATTAATATCCATTTTATACTGAAGGTTCTTGCCAGTCACATTGACAAGTCTGCCTGGCTAGAAGCTCAAGTACGTCAGTTATTACAAATGGCTAACCAGCAGCAAAATAAATTTGATCTGAGGACTTTGGTGGAAGCAATTGATACAGTGAAGCAGAAAATTACCCTGCTAGAAAGCAATGATCAAAGATTAGGTATGTCTAATGTTTTATATTTCTCTTTTGGTGACTCATTTGTCTGCATGAGTTCAGGAAACAAGCAAACACCTGGCCAAATGGAGAGTTGCAGCTTTCCAGGACAAAGAATGGTCGAGCCTGGTATCTGTGGTATCAGGCAAAAATGATGAACAGCCATGAGCTGGGGCTGGAAGAGTCAAGGGGTGGAAAAGGGCCAGGAAAGTCCAAGGACAGGGAGTGATGGTTTTTAAAGAGTGGAAAATCATGAGAAAGCTAAGGGAGAGGTGCGGCAGGAACACTGTTAAAGACAGGCACACCTCGAAGACAGTGCAGGTTCAGTTCCAGACCACTGCGATAAAGTGAGTATCACAATGAAGCGAGTCACAGATTTTTTGGTTTCCCAGTGCGTATGAAAGTTATGTTTATACTATACTGTAGTCTATTAAGTGTGCAATAGCATTGCATCTAAAAAAAAAAGTATGTACCTTAATTTTAAAAAATCTTCAGATTTAAAATAACTTTTATTTAATTTAAAAATAACTTTATTGCTAAGAAATGCTAACCATCATCTGAGCCTTCAGTGAGTCGTAATCTTTTTGCTGGTGAAAGGTCTTGCCCTGCTAACATCAAAGACCACGGATCATAGATCACCATGACAAATAGAGTGAAAAAGTTTGAAATATTGAAAGAATTACCAAAATGTGACACAGAGACACGAAGTGAGCAAATGCTGCTGGAAAAATGGCACCAATAGACTTGCTCAACATAAGGTTGTCACAACCTTCACTTTGTGAAAAACACAATGTGTGCAAAGCACTATAAAGTGAAGGGCAATAAAACAAGGTACGCCTGTGCCGAAGAAATAGTAACGGGTTTGGCTGTTTAAAAGCATTCCGTTCAAAAACTGTGGAGACCACTAAGCTAACATACGCTAGTTGAATGCTCAGTGCGTCTTTACACTTGGGCAAACTTCACTTCAAAAGGACACATTTGGGTTTTCTTGGTGCCACTCTTGCCAAAACATGAGATTCACCGAGTTGATATTATTCGTACAAATGGTCCATTGGTGGACGTTGAATTCAGTTCATCTTTAGGATGTCAGGATTTTATTGGTTCTCTTCAGATAACAAAACTTCACTTTGGGCAAACCTAAAGACAATTCTGAGGCCTACAGATCTGTTTTCTTCTTTGCAGTTGTTCTGGAAGGGGAGACAAACAAACATGATGCCCACATTAATATTCATAAAGCACAGCTGAATAAAAATGAAGAGCGATTTAAACTGCTAGAAGGCGCCTGCTATAATGGCAAGCTCATCTGGAAAGTGACAGACTACAAGATGAAGAAGAGGGAGGCGCTGGACGGCCACACGGTATCCATCTTCAGCCAGCCTTTCTACACCAGCCGGTGTGGCTACCGGCTCTGCGCTAGAGCATACCTGAATGGGGACGGGTCTGGAAAGGGGACGCACCTGTCGCTGTACTTTGTGGTGATGCGAGGAGAGTTTGACTCACTGTTGCAGTGGCCATTCAGGCAGAGGGTGACCCTGATGCTTTTGGACCAGAGTGGCAAAAAAAACCACATTATGGAGACCTTCAAGGCTGACCCCAACAGCAGCAGCTTTAAAAGACCTGATGGCGAGATGAACATCGCCTCTGGCTGTCCCCGCTTCGTGGCTCACTCCACTTTGGAGAATGCCAAGAACACCTACGTTAAAGATGACACCATGTTCTTGAAAGTGGCTGTGGATTTAACTGACCTGGAGGATCTCTAGTCACTGTTTCTGGGATCATAGAGGACTTCTTGGGCCCAGAACCATGGAGGAGGAAACTTTTGATTATTATAGTGGCTGAATTTAAACCCAGGACACATTTGTATTTAAGGCTTTTTGCCTTTAGTGTTTGAAGTCAGTTTAAAGCTTCCTAAGTGCCATCTTCTTTTTACATTTTTACTTGGTCCCAGCTTGGAACTTAAAACATTTAGGATATCCTCTCGTTATTTATATTTTTCTAGCTCTTGAAAGATGGTGAGTTTCCTCAAAGCAAGGTTTGGGGCTCCTCTCTTCTACTGGTGCTTAGCATGGGGTCTCAGGGTAGGCACTGTGTCATGTAAATGTTAATGAGCACACAGACATAGAATTCCCAGTTGAAACGCTTTGGTACATTATCATTTGGCCTGCTGATTCCAGACGTGACCATGAGCCTCCTGTTAGGGTAAGTTGTTCCAGATCACTGGATGGATGATATACTTACAAAGACAATATGTCCAGTTTGAACAGACTTTCTTTGGTCAAATGCTAAATTCTACACCTCTAAATATTTTCATGAAATCCGCCAGTAGTCAGCAAGCACAGTTTTGCAAAGCTGCATAATAATTGGCTAATAGATCTTCATTCTCTCTGCTGAAGTAAACCAGAAAGTACCTTATAGCATACATATAAGTCTATATAAACATCTAGCTACAGTTCAGATTTTATTAGGTTCAACCATGTAATAAAACTATTTTCATGGGTCAAAAACAGCAAAATATTAATAGTTTCTAAAGTTTAACTTAATAAATGTATATATGTATATGCATACAAATAACTTAAAGGTATTTTGGTAATAATAGTAATGCGAGGATGGATAGAATTTAGCATATGATGGAGAAAATGTCATAAATGGGTAAGAGGAATTTAAAACCTAGGGAAGACACCATTATAAGTTCCTGTGGTGTCAGTACTCCCATTCAACCCTGAGTGCTAAAAACAATATCTGTTATTTTTTAAGGAAATTTTGAATTCATAAATTGGTATGAAAACAGGCATTTACATGAACTTGTGGCTTTTCTTGTTAAAGTCCTAAGTACTTTGTGAACAGAAGTGATTACGATCTTATGCATCTATCTATACGAGCCTAAAGGTGTATGTACAAGTCGAGAAGAGTCCTTCTGACTCTTGATAAGCCTGAGCTTAACAAAAATACCTAGTTTACCTGAGCCCTAACTGATTGTTATACAACTGAGCATTACTTACACTTGGCCTGGCTCTCTTGAGCATGCAAGGACAAGTGCCATGGGCTGAGAGTCACTTAGTGCAGCTCACTCAGATGATGACCTGCACCTTACAACTTCTAAACAGTAAACCTGAAAGAACAAGCATGATTTATACCAGTGGCTTCTGGAATAATTGGAACTTTCTTAATCTCTTTCGTGAAATATTTCAAGACGCTAAAGTCTCATAGGGCAGAGAAATAAGTTCACAGTGGAAATATACTAAAGAACTACACTGTAGCTGCTGGTGAATCCTGATATGGCTGACAGTCAACAAGTCACCTCAGACTAACTGAGGAAGCCTTTCTCTAGACCACACAGGTTGTTCTGCAGTGTTTGTTTTCAACATTTCTAATGAAGTCCAAGGTCACCCTCGAACTCCGTAGGAGCGGAAGATCGTATTGTTGTAACTGGTTTTAAGTAATTGATGTGAAAAACATTTTAAAGTGAATTTCTCAAAATACCAGTTTTGTGTTTTAACCAACTTCTCTGCATAAAAAATGTAAGTCATGGCATGATTTGCTTAGAGTCGAGAGTTCCTTCATCATTGAATTAGTGTTCACAGAAGTACTCCTTTCCCACAAAGAGTTGTGATTTTTGTTTTAAAGAAGTGGTTCCACATAAACTATTTTTCTTCTTTTATGATATGGTTATTTTTATTCCATATCAATAAAATTTACATTTTTATTTCCATTTTGGTTTGATTTTGCTTCGTAGTGAAAAGAAAACAATACACAGGTCATAAAGTGGGAGTTAACCTTGAGAAAGATATGTGCAGGATAAAAGGAGGGTGGGGAGGTGGGGTATGTGATAATGCACATTAACAGATCTGAATTCTGACCCCTGATCTCCAAATTCGATGTCTTCAGAGAAACAAGAAATAGTAATGGCCAAGTTCAATTCCCAGTGCCAATCTTGATGCAAGTAAACAGGACAGAGAGCTACTGACCCTTTGTGTGGTCTCTTGGAAAGTCAGTCCACACTATTGACTACCTATTTTCTTTTAAAAAGTGGTCAGAGACATGGGTTTTAAACTTATTTCAGAATTCTGGCCTAGAGATAAAGCTTGATGGATACCCAATAGGGAACCCAGGTGGTAAAATCACCTGAGACCACCACATTTTAGGGGAGGAGGAAGAGAAGCCTGCAAAGCATTCGGAGACAGAATGGTCAGAGGTAAGAGAAGTACAAGGGAGGTGGGAAGGGAGAGGAATGTCAGCAGGACCCAGTGCCACCCTGTAAACAGCAGTCGCTCCCAGCATACCCCACAGTCGAATCTTGAACTCATTACCACCCCCATGCTGCTCCTTCCTCGATATCTCTTCTCCTGACCTTTGCCTTAAGTTGCAGACTCATATATCCAAGTACCTGCAGACCATCTAAAATTAGAAGTCCTACAGGTATTTTAAAATCTAGTTCGCCATAACTGAACTGGAAATCTTCCCACTCTCTCTTCCACTGCCAACCTGTGACTCCTCCCATTGATTCTACCCTAAGTTAATGACATCATCATCCAAGCCAGAAGTTTGGACACTATTCTAGATTCCTCCCCTACTGTCCCCATCCAATCACCCACCCAGTTCTGCTGATATGACCCCCAGATAATTTCTTTACATCATCCCTACTTACTATTTCTACTATATTCCTATCCTCAATGCCTACTACATCCTGCTGCAGACTACATTTTTTGCTACTCAACTCTTCTATTTTTTCCTTTTGCTTCTTTCAAACCCATCCTTACACCACCATCCAGTAATCTCTTTCAAATGAAAATCTGAGAATGACTCCCCACCCCACCCCGCTGGCTCCATCACCCATAGGACAAAACCCAGCCTCCTGGCATGGTGTACAAGGCCTTGCATGCCCACCTATGGCCCTCCAGCCTCATCTCCAGCCAGTTCTCCCACTTTGCACTTAGCAACAGCTCACCAAGCTGTTTGCCATTTGCACTTGTGCTACACTTCTAACTAGAATACTCTTCTATACCCTCACCTTCTTCTTTGCTTGGTGAATTCTTGCCCTTTAAGATTCTGCTTTGGCCTCACCTCCTCCATGAGGCATTCCCAAACTACTTCTACTCACTGTACACCCCACCCCACCCTTCACTAGGCCAAGAGCACCTGCTCTCTGCTATATACTTCCTTGTCTACACCTCAATTGCTCGACTTTTCTTTTTTTCCAGAAAACAAGTGTTAATTGACTTGTATTTGTCACACTTTATGTTAGGTGCAAACAGAGCAAATACTGTCCCTGTCCTCATAAAACTTATAACCTAGAGGTCAACCACAAGTAGTGAACCGAAGTGATCAATGTATAAATGTTCCCAGTGTCCTCCGTGGAGGATTCCCACCCTCCACCACCAAAAATGTCACTCTCACTGACGAAGACTTTGCCTGTCGATTCCCACCCTCCACCACCAAAAATGTCACTCTCAGACCACTTCTGATTGTGATGCAAAATAAGAAAATAGACAGAAAACATTTCTAAAGAGAGCCCTAGGGGCAAAATTTATGAAGAAAAAGTTACACCAATCCACACAGAATTAAGGAGAATTAAAAAGGGAATATGGATTTACAGGAACTGTTGGGAATTGTGACTTGGAACCCCTTCGATGCTTTTTTAATTCCAAGAGACCATTAAAGACTAAAGTACTTTTACAAAGAACTTTTGGCTGTTTGAATTACACTTGTTTGAATGAAACTCCATGTGGAGACTAGACTCTGGCTCCAGCACTAATAAGGCACTTGAACAAATAAGTATATAATTGCATAAGTTATGATAAATGTCTTGAAGGAAATGACAGAGAACAGTGGAAGAATAATAGGGCCAGGCTAGGGAAAATGTGTGTATATTTAGGGCTGTCAGGGAAGGCCTTTATGTTGAAGTAATATGATATTTAGTGTTCATGTAACATGTTTTGTGAACGCCCAGTGCTCTTGAACACCCTTTTAATATCTGAGGAATTTCCTGTGAGAAAACTTGCCTTCCTGACCTGCTGTGCAGCACAGGCATGTGACCTAGGCCCCACCAATCAGGCATAGCCGTGCAAAACTTCAACTTGAAAGATGAAGTTAGAAAGATTCAACGTTTTTTTGCAAGAAAAATTTGCAAGATAAAAGGAAGGAATATGCCAAAGTCTGGTTACCTGGTGGTGAAGGGGCGGAAGCAGTATAGGCAGAGCTTCTGGCACCCCCACCCTTATTTTCACAGACCGTGTTTCTAGAAGTTGTGGTTTTGGCTTCCAGCTGTGGTGGCAGCAGTGGATTTTCACTAGAGCACGGGCTGTGCCGCTCCCACATCAGGCCTCTGGTCTTCTTGGAGATTCTGTGGGCTACACATATTAATAAAATCTCTTTTTCAGCCAGAACAGATTCTGCTATTTGTTACTAAGAACCTGTCTGAGTCAAGCTGAGACCTGAAAGATGAGCTAGTCATTGGATGAGCAAGTGGGAGGAGATTTGGGGCAGAAGGCACTGAGGAATACAGTCGTGTGCACCTAACAACATTTTAGTCAACCACGCATGTATGAGGGTGACCGTAAGAGTATAATGGAGCCAAAACATTCCTGTCACCTAGTGATGTCATGAAGTTACAGTGCAATGCATTACTCCCATGGTTTGTGGTGATGCCGATGTAAACAAACCTACTGTGCTGCCAGGTGTACAGAAGTATAGCATGTACAATTACGTGGAGTACATAATACATGATAATGATAATAAATGACTGTTACTGGTTCATGTACTTACTATACTACATGCTTTATCATTATTTTAGGTTATACACTTTCTACTTATTTAAAAAAAAGGCTTGCTATAGAACAGAATGCTGGGTTATGCCGACAGCAGCCACATACATCTCGTGTTTTATACAGTGCTGATTACATCATTTTTGCTTGTGCTTGATTTAATCTCGTGTTTTGTACAGTAACATGCTATACAGGCTTGCAGCTTAAGAGCAATAGTCTATATACCATATAGCCTAGGAGTGTGGTAGGCTGTACCACCTAGGTTTGTGTAAATGCACTCTATGATGTTTGCACAATGACAAAATTGCCTAATGATGCATAATGTATTCTGGTTATTAAGTGGTGCATGACTGTAAAAGAGTTGGTTTAGGAACTGAGAAGAGGCCAGGGTGTTGAGAGTCCATTAGAAAAGAGGAGAGTGGCACTTGATGAAGTTAGAAAAGAAGGCAAGGCACAGAAGCTAGTGCTGAAGTCACAGCGAGGACTTTGTGGTTTAAGTAAAGTGTAATTAAAGTGGACAAGCTTTTAGCGGGGGAACGCATGCTCTGACTAAGGTATTCTAAAAAAATTGCTTAGTGTGAAGAATAGATAAGAAAGGGACTAGAGAGGACATGGGAAGAGTATTAAGGTTACATCACACTGCAAATGTGTTTACATGGCTGTGCCCTTACTAGCTAATAAACTCCTTAAAGCCAAAAAACCATGTCTCATTCTGTTGCAGAAAAGTTACAAAAATCTGACCAGTGGAGAAACCCAAGCAGCACTCAGAAAGTTGGAAAACAGGTTTATTACGCAGGCGGTCCCAGAGGAGCCCCGCCCCCCCAGCTCATTTGCAACATTCCTATATAGATCTTATTTGGCATGGGCTGATTGGTTAATTTGTCCTCAGATTATTACAAAGCGCTTGAGTTGCTCTGGGTTGTAGGCAGTTACAAAGAGTTGCAAGGCACGAGAGTTGCTAGGGGCTACAGGCAGCTACATTTGTTGCTTAGAACAAGCAAAAGGGAAGATGAGTCTTTAGTTAATTTCGAGTAGGCCTAGGCAGCAAGCATATTTACAGAAGCAGAACAAAGAGTTGATTAGCCTTTTGAGTGAAAATTCCTCTTCAAGTGCATAGAAGGTGTCCAGTGTATTAAACTGAACTGTGTATATATATATATATATAAAATAATGCACTGAATCTTTATAATAAATCTGCTAGGCAGATTTTATGCCTATTTCATAGATGAAAAAAAACTGGTCATTAGAGAGATGTATGTGCTATGTGTAGGCACTGTCCTAAGAAGTTGACACAATAACTGTATATTAACGCACTAATCCTCACAATTTTCTTGAGTTATATGCTATTTTATCCCTGTTTTACAGATGAAGCAATTGAGGCACAGAGAGGTTATGTAATAAGCTCTAGGTTACACAGCTAATAAGTAGTAAAGCCAGAATTTGAATCCAGGCAGTCTGGCTTCAGAGGCTCCACTCCTAACCACTATGTAAGACTGCCTCACATGGGTACTGATTAACTCTACATGTTTATGCTAAAATATGAATTTAAATGAGTTAAAATATATTAGCAACCACTAGAATAAAAATTGAATGTATAACTTTCAGACCACTAGAAAAAAAAAAACCTGGAAAAAGAAACTTTATCAAACCGAAGACAGAAAACAAGAGGCATAATACATAGAAAAACAAGTTAGAATTAAATCCAAACACATAATTATGAATAAATTAAATTTTACTATTAAAAAAAGAAATCTAATGTGGGGGGAGCATATATAACACAGGACGTCACTTGTAAAATTCTTAATCTTTTAACCAGGAAATGATAAGGGACATCTCTTGCAAAGTTCTTAATCTTTTTAGTAAACCTAGTTTTCTTCCCTTCTTTCTTTGGGAAAATGGCCCACCCCCTCAAATCCCGCTCTGAAAGTGGTGACTCAGATCCTCTGGTTATTGATAAGGGTCATCGGCCCATTGTTAGCAGAAATAGTGTTAAGCCAGGCAGAGCCCTTAAGAGTCTGAGAGGGGAGGGGACTTTAGACCAAAGGTCTTTTTTACTCTTTAAGAAATATATTAACCAGGCCTGTTTCCCTTTACTTGCTTGATAGGCAAATCAATAATAGAAATTAGTAGATATATGATTTAAATAACAAGTTTGTATCTTCTTTTCCTTGTCTAGGGACTGAGGTGGCACTTCAGCCGGAAACCCAAGACTCCACCCTCAGGCAGAAAAGGAAAGAGCTCCATGAAACAGCAATGGGCAGGTCTCATCTTTTCCTTGTCTAGGGACTGAGGTGGTACTTCAGCAGACCACCCGTCCCTCAACATCCATACTACTAATAAGTGGGTTCATGGCTCTTAGAAAAGAAGCAGGAAAGTTAGGTGGTTTCGGGTCTGCCTGCAAAGACAACGAGGTCATTTTATCCTAGAAGGGGTCTGCCCTAATCTGCCCACTGTTAAGCAAGCCAGATGGCATTTTTTAAACTCATATAAAGAAAAGTAAACAGAGAATTAAGTACTATTTTAAGCCAGTCACTCGCACCTGAGCAGTGAAGACCCCAACAACCTTCAACTCACCTGAGCCTCATTATACATTATAATATGATGCATATACCCAGAAGTTCATTAATATCATTATAACAGACTGAATTTTGGGAATGAACATGCTCAGAAAGCAAAACGATGACTTAGTGAGTCCTGTCAATCTTAGTTGTCAATCAAGGAAGCCACCGAAGAAAAGTAACCACCCACAGCAAATAGGGATAAAAATCCCAAAGGCTTTTGTTACCAGGCCTCTTGAGGCACGCTCCTCTTGCTCCGGCCCGCTTCCACATCTGGAAGTGTACTTCCCCTTCTAATAAAGCTTTTCTTTTCTACTGTATTTTGGTGTCTTGCTCGATTCTTTGCTCGAGACATCAAGAACCTGGACAACGTGCCTGGAGAGGATCCCCACTCTCCGGTAACACATATATATGTTTATCAAATACATATCTAAAATAAAACAGAACTAATAACTCCATTTCTAGGTATATATTCAGAGATACTCTTGCACATCAGTACTAGGAGACACATTCAAGAAAGTTTACTACCAGCATTGTTTATAAAAGCAAAAAAAACCTGGGAAAAACAAAAAGGATGTCATGGAAGTGGAGCAACAGAAACTCCAGTACAAGCACTGAAGAACGATTTAACAATATCGAATTTGAATTGTGTAAACCCTTTCACCTTGCAATTCCATTTGTAGACATATGCTTAAAAATTCTTGCCTATGCGCAATATGATGTGTACAAGAATGCCCATTAACTCGTGTCATAATGGCAAAAATCAGAAATTGTTAAATTACTAAATTACTAGGAACGGGAGAATAGATAAATTGCTTTATAATCAGGCTATCAAATTCTATTCAGCAGTTACAATGAAAAAGCTAGAACTACATGAATCGACATGGATACTTTCATAAACATAATTTGGGGCGATAAAAGCGTGTTAAACGATGGCGTCATTTATGAAGTTTAAAAACATACAAAACAATATGTTACTTATATAGCTGCATATTTATGTAGCATGTATAAAGGCTTTCATGGGAATAACAGATACCACATCCAGGGGAGGAATTAACTTTGGGGAAGGAGAGGGGAAGAGTGAAACTGCAGAAGGGGTTCCCAGGGGGCTCACAGGTAATATTAGAATCCGAAGCAAATATGGAAAAATGTTAAACTGTGATAAAGTTAGCTAGTCAGTATATAGGTATATATTATTCTGTAACTTTATATATGTTTGTAATATTTAATATAAAACATTTTCGAGAAAATAAATTTTCAACTGTAGAGTCTATAAAAAGAATAAACTCAAGGCATACATTAGAGAAAAAAACTTCAAAGATAGAAGTTATCAGTAAAATCAAAAGCTGGTTCAATTAATATGATCAAGAAAAAGAAAAAACAACTTAAATATAATGTATAAAAATTAACAAGAACAATATGAGATCAAAAAATGTTAATACTATGGCCAATTTTATTCCAATAAATTTGAAAATGCAGATAAAATGACTACTTTTCTACAAAAAAGGATTTATCCTTTACACAGGCACCACACCCTGATGACTTTACAGATGAGTTCTTCAAAACCTAAGGAACAGATCATTTACAGTCCAGTTCATATAAAAAAAGTTCATCCGCCTGATTCATTTTGATACCTAGCATAAACCGATACCAAAACTAGACAAGTTCTTTAGAGAACTAAAGAAAACCAAAAGCCAATCTCACAAACAATAACACAAAAAAACCGAAATTAAATACACAGCAAAACTGCATCCAGCAATGTACTGGAAGCATACATACTAAGATTGTAAGGATAGCCCAACTTTAGAAAATCTATTATTGTAGGGTAATGGAGAAAAGCTATATGATCATCTCTACGACTAATACTGAAAGTATTTGGTAACAGTCAGTACACATTTCTGATTTTGAAGAACAATAAAACGACTTGGCAAACAAGGAAAAGAACAAAGTGCCTTTATTTTATTTTTTTAAAAAAGGTTATCTACCAGAAACCTTCAGAAAACATCATGAACGAATCAAAGATGCAACTCAAATTACTTCTGGAAAAAAGTACCACTGAGGCTACATTACAGTGTTTCCTGGGGAAAGACAAAATTGTTATTTACACATTTCTTATCTACAAAACCCGGGAGAATTATCAGAATACAAAGGTTCAGTGGAGTAACCAAATACATCAGCATACCAAAAAACAAATTAGGGGTCCATTAGGAAAAGAAAACAAACTAAAACAGCAACAAAACTGCTAGAGGAAAACCTAAAAAGAAACAGCAAGAAAATTACAAGACTTCACCTGAATAATCAAGGGAAGGCTTGAATTCATGGGGAAATAACCACATTGCTTGATGGGAAGTCTCAACCTTGTACTGGTATCAAATCTGGGCAAATTAATCTACCCAAAAACAAATCCCGGGAAAACCTTGCTATTTGGTGACATTCTGTTACAGAATTTGGCCCTAGGGTTTGAGGTTCTGGGTGATGTATGGGGAAAGGCACTGCGAAGAGGTAAACCCGGAGCAAACTAGCCTCGACCGCGCCCGCAGCCCCTGCGGAAGGCCGCGCGGCCGGAAGAGCCACGTCGGCTCCGCCCCCTCTGTGTCGCGGGCGGGGCATTTCCGGCCGCTGGCGTGCAACCGCCGCGGGGCCTCGGGCTCCGCGGTCTCCGGCACCGGGGTTCTTCAGCACCCTCGGGCGGGGGTTATGGAGCCCGCCCCAAAAGGTCGTTTCCCCTGCAGTTTCCAGTAAGTGACAGTTCCAGGCTGAGCTGTGGCTAGAAGAGGCCGCGCCGGCATTTTCTTTCTGCCCTTCCCCCAATTCCCCTTTAAGTCCCTCCCAGCCTCCCCGTCACTCCTGTACTGTCCGCCACCACTCCCCACATCCACCGCGCTCAGGCTGTCCCCAGAATATGTCTTTTCTCACAAGCTTTTGGTTAGTCTTAAAGCATGGCGGACTTCATATATATATATATGTAGTAAAATCTCAATGTCGTTAGGTTTTGCGACTTTAATCAAAACAAATATAAGGAAACTAATTTTATCATAAGCTAATTGCTATAAACAACAAAAGTTCCTAGGGCATCTCATCAACCAAACCAAGTTGAACAAAACCTCGTTATTTGAGGACTTGCTGTGCTCTTGAGGGTGTGTTCTTCATCTGACTGTCCCCTCAGCTCTTCCATTTTGACAGGCCCACAGAAACACCCGGTGGGAATGCTCCTGCCTCTATTTCTTCCCCCAACTTCCTTTGGAAATATACCCTTTCTGGCTGCTTCATAATCTTCCTTCTGCTAATTAAAATCTCTACTGAGGACCACTCTTCTCAGCGTAGAGCCTCTTCTCCCTTCCCAACTCCCCTTTTCTTATTTATTAATAGCAACAGTTAATGAAAGAATGCCTTAAGAGTAAGACACTGCCCTAAGGGTTTTACACGCATTTTATTTAACCATGGCAACACTCCTTGGGCAGAACCCTGAGGCACAGAAAAGTTAAATAATTTGTTTGAGGTAACTAGCTTGGATGCGATGGAGTTGAAATTTAAAGCTCACCCCAAAACTGGTTATATCACCCTGTTCTCTTTCCCAAATATCTGAGAATCTCTCTTTTCGTTGATTCTTCTGAGAAGTTTTTTCTGAACGCTGTTTAGAGTGTCCCTGTTTCTGGAAATTCGGCCTCTGTCTATGAACTTTCTCAGAGCTCTCCTCAGATCCTTGAGTCTTCCATTTTATCGGGTATCTAAGCCCTGAGCTTAGAAATATTTTGCATCCCCCAAAGGTGCTTATGCCTCCTTAAAAGTGTACTAATCTAGTACTCATTAATCGGCCCTCTTCCCCTGCGTTAGTATGACTGTCATTGTCATCACTGTTCTCAGCAAAAATGTAAGCATCTAGTTTGTGTAAGACAGTGAAGATAATTGCAGTTTTAAAGAACTCTGAGGTTCCTGACTTCAAGGAAAAATATGACCTTTATTCATAAAAAGACCAAGAAAATAGCAGATAAACACTAACTCAGTTGCCCTGAAAATAAATTATACGGGAGTGATTTTGGACAAAATAGTTAAGTGCTAGATTTGTTTCCTCCTCTGTAAAATGTTAAGGTTAAGTGAGATTATTAAAATTTGAAAATCTAAGGTCAGAGAAAGGAGTGATTACTCTGTACTGAGGTGGAAATTGTTGGAGAGGCTCCGTAGTGCGTTCTTGATACATTATAGAGACAAGATTAGGTTGAAGGCTTCAGCGCTTTGAACATCTAATAATGTCTATAGACCTTGCTCTGGAAATAAAAATCACCTTCGTACAACATTTTATACTCAATTTTTAGGGGATTTATGACCCACTTCTCCCCTCTGAAGCCTATATGTTAAAAAATCCTGATTTTGAGAAATAAAATGAACTGCAATTCAAAAGGCAAGACAGCTGGAAGTGGAGGGCCTTTATCTTATAGGCAGTGTGGAACCATTGGGGGTTTAAGAAGATATGTCTGGCAGCAGTGTGAAGAATGTGGGGAAAGGCAGGGAGACTCGTTGGGCAATAGGTGGAACAGTTTGGATGGATTAGGAGATGTTAAAGGACTATGTCAAGCAGTATTGTGAATAGGGGGAAATTATAAGAAATATTGTTAAGGACAAATCAAAAGGACTTGATATCTGTCTGGATATGGAATTGAAAGACAGGAAGGAGTCAGTGGTAACAAGGTTTCAGGTTCGTATAGCTGCAGTTAGGTCCTGTCTCTAATTGTACTACGTCATTTCTGTCACATACATGCTCTAAGAGGAGATATCACTACTGATTACAGACTTTAAAAAGCACAATAAGCAAATTCTACAAACAACTCTGTACTCATAAATTCAACAACTCAGATGAAATGGACCACTATCAAAACATAACTCACCCAAAAAGAAGCAGACAAGCTGAATAGTTCTATAACCACAAAAGGGAAACTCTCCAGTGCCATGTAGTTTCACTGGTGAATTCTGTCAGATATTTAAAGACAAAATAATAGTCATTCTACACAAACTCTTCAGAAAATAGAAAAGGGAAGAAAACTTCCCAGCTCATTTATGAAGCCAACATTACGTGATACCAAAACTAGATAAAAACAAACAAAAAAAATCAATGTCCCTCATGAACAAAGGTGCAAAAATCCTGAAAATAATTAGCAAATTGAATCCAGCAACATGTAAAAAGAAAAATACATTGTGAATAAGTGTCATTTATCCCAAGAAGTCAAAGCTGCTTCAACATTTGAAAATCAGTTAGTATAACTCACCATATTAACAGACTACACAAGAAAAACTACATATTTCTATCAAGAGATGCAAAAAAAAGTTGGCAAAATTCAACATCCATGATTTTAAAAACTCAGCACCATGAACTCAACAGGTTCATCTGTGTTGGTTTTTGTTTGTTTGTTTGTTTAATTCAGCTCAATCTAGATGAGGAAAAATTATATTTTGAGCCCCAAACAGAGTCTAATCCATCTAGAGGCAATTGGTTATTTAATAGCTATAGAAATGACCACCATCTGTGACCCAAAGGAATGGCTGGTGTGACTTGCTTCACAAGAGTACTAACTCGGGCTGGAGCACCAGACTAGCTGAGCTTTGCCTGGTCTGACTTGGGCTTCCCAAACAAGAATGCTTGCTTCTGCAATTCAGCATCTCTACCTCCACCCCTACCCCATTGCTGAAGTGGCAGAGAGATGGTGTAGAGTGAGGAGTGGGAGCATTTGACATGCTTGTGGTGGTCTCTAAGAGATGGGATTCACTACTTTTCTGTGCTTTTTTCCTATCTTAAAAATTATTTACAGAGAGCAATGAAATAAAACACAAGTTTCAGAAAGTATGTAGCTGTCTTTATATCAATGTTACACACACACACATGCACACACACACACACACATACACACACTTAAAAGGGAATCTGATAAAGGTCATCTACAAAACCTAGAGCTAACGTCATACTTAAAGGTGAAAGACTGAATATTCCCTACTCTCAATATAATATGTCAACTGTAATTTAATTTTTTAAATGTGTGTTTTGAAGAATCATATGGCTTTACTTTGTGGGGAAGAGAATGTATAAAGGTAAAAGTAAAAGCAGGAAACCCAGTTAGTTGACACTTATAGTATTTCAAGTAAGAGATTCTGGTGGCTCGGACTAGGACAGAATTTCTCAACCTTGTTACTATTATCGTTTGGGGCTGAATAATTATTTGTTGTGAAGGGCTTTCCTGTGCATTATAGGGCATTTAGCTATATCCCTGATCTCTTCCCACTAGATTCCAAGTAGCCACCAATTGTGACAAGATTGCAAGTTATACCAAAAATGCTCTGGACCTCAGAAGGAAAAAAAAAAAGACATATATGCCCATAGCAGAATAGTGCCCCAAAATAAACCCATACATATTTGGTCAACTAATCTTTGGCAAGGGTGATAAGTATACACATTGGGGACAGAATAACTTCTTCAATAAATGGCATTTGGAAAACTGTACCACTAGCTACACTACACACAAAAATCAACTCAAAATGGATTTTGGAAATGAATGTAAGACCTGAAACTGAAACTCCTATAAGAAAACATAAAGGATAAGCTTCTTATCAGTCTTGGTGATGACATTTTTGGATTTGATTTGTGTTTTTAAAAGATCATGTGACTACTTTGTCACAGATCAGATCTTGACACTCCCTACTTAAAACCCTACAGTTGCTTCCCACTATATTCAGGATGAAATCCCAACTCCTTGACATAAAGCTGGTTTTATACTTTTACATGGTCTGGTTCTTGCTTACTTACTACCTCATTTTGTACCACTCTGATTGTTCCATCTTACTGAACAACAGAAATGCTAAACTTGTTCCTGCCTCAGGGCCTTTGAACTTATCTTCCATCTTCAAAGTTTTTTTCCTTCAAGTTTGCATATGGCTGGCTGACTCATCTTTCAAATTTCAGGTCAAGTGTCACCTTTTTAGAAGCAGACACTTCCTATCCACCAGGGCATTATCAATTATATCATTTGTTTATTTTCTTCATAACACTTACCATTAGAAATTATTTTATTTTTTCTCCCTAAACTAGAATGTATGCTTGTGAATGGAGAGATCTTGTCCATTTTGTTCACCACAGTATTTTCAGTACTGGACTAGGGGTTTAATAAATGTAGTGTATGAATGCATGAACTAGGAGAAAAATGATTTTATCTACAGAAATGTCTAAGTCTCCGGAAGAGCTTGGTTTTACTTTAGAGTGAAGGCTAATAATAGATGATCCAAGGAAATGTTTATTAAATAGAAATGAGGGATTGGAAATATGAACAAATAAAAGGGATGGAAGTGTATTATATTCACTAAAATTGTATGACTACCTGAAATTACTAAGAGAGCAGTATTTCTCAAAGTGTGGTGTCAAGGCTTTTTGAATTACTACTATCAAAACTAGTGGTCTCCCTCCAGATTTTCTAAATGAAGATCTCTGGGTTTGGAGGACGGGAACCTGCCTTTTAACAAGTTTCTCAGTGTTTCTTATGTATAATAAAGTTCAGGAATGAATGGAATAGTGTATAGAGAGGAGCAATCAAAAGATTCAGGACGGAGCCCTAGGATGGTCTGTCTTTAAGGGTGGGAGGGAAAAGTTGAGCCCAAGAAGGAGATAGGAATGACCTGCTGCAGGTACCAGGGACAGCACCAGGGACAATTTCAGCTCTGAAGGGGAGCCATAATCACAGCTGTCCTTGACTAGCCTATTATTCTGCTCAGCTGCTATAATGCTAAAATAACATGGACCGCATGACTTAAACAACGAGAATTTATTTTCTCACAGTACTGGAGCCTGAAAAGTCCGAGACTGAGGTCCCAAACCAACAGTGTTTGGTTTCTGGTGAGAACTCTTCCTGGTTTGCAGATGGCCTCCTTCCTGGTGCATCTTCACTTGGCCTTTTTGTTGTGAGTGGGGAGACCTCTCTCTCTCTCCCTTCCTTCTCTTTTTTTCTTATAAGGGCACCAGTCCTATCAGATTAGAGCTCTACCCAAATGACCTTATTTATTTTAATTACTTCCTAAAGACATTGTCTCTAAATACAGTAACACTGGGAGTTAGAGCTTAATAGTAAATGAATTTTGAAGGGATGCAATTCAGTCTATAGCCATTGATGTTTCCCTTTATCAATGAAGAAAACCAGTTTGACACAATGTAATCCAAGAGTGTCACCACATCAATACTAAATTCTTGTTTTAAGCTATACAGCAAAAATAAACTAAAACGGTACTTATTTTGATTAAATCTGCATGTTTTGAAGACATCTGTCTTCAAATTATATCTAGGAAAAGTTGCCATTTAATAGAAATATAAAACCATTTTGTAAATAAATACACCTGACCCTCTTTCCATTCAGAATTTAGAACATGGTTTCCGTTTCCTTTGTCCCCAAAAAACATCATTTTGCTTTTTAAATTCTCTAATAATTTGTCGATATTTTGGTTTTGCAGACATGGCAGGCAGGTTTTATAGACATGGATAAGAACTCCACACACACAAGTCCTGAGGATGCCGGGAACAGCAGAAATGGAGGTAGGAATTTTTCTTGCTTTAAGACCTTTTGAGTAATTTCAAATATGTTTTATGAAGTATTTTGTTTCCCACTTGTTGCTAATGTTTGAGAGAATAACTGTTACATCGTATATCAATCTAAGATAAACACAAACAAAAGAAAAAAGAAAAGCAAAACCAAAAACACCACCGATCCCGACATAGATCATCAACATCTTATTCTTCAGATGACTGTGTGTTTCCCACTTCATCATCATCTTCTGGAAGCCAGACAGATTCAAGTACTGAAGGTATTTTTTCTCACCCTGTTAAAATTTTTTTGTTTTTAAGTTAGATGATTTAGAAATAAAATTCATTAAAACTCTTTTATAACTTCTGTTTATTCAACAAATGTTCATTGAGGATACCACTTACTTGTCAGGCGTAATGGTAAACATGGCATGGTCCCTTCAGCCAAGGAACTTTTATTATATTGAGCAATAGAAACAAATGGTCCATTACAATGCAGATGGGTGCTATGACTATGTATGCATGTGTTAAAGGGACCAGGGAGGGCTTCGGAGAGGAAATGATATCTAAATTGAGAACTGGAGGATGAGTAGATATTTTCCAGATAGAACCAGAGAAGTGGAATTCAGGAAGATTTATTACAGGCTGAGGGAATTACATATGCTAACCACTGTTGACACTTGGGTTTCTGATTCTTTCTAAAGTATATGCTTACACTTCTGTTACTTGATTTACCAATGGACTGTTCAGAGTTCTTGGTTATAAGCAAAGGCAGCTGACTTGGGCTGATTTAAATAGGAAAGGAATTTATTAAAAGGATATTGAATAACCCACAGAATTGCCAAGAATCCTAGAGAACCAATATCTGAGTATGGATGGGAACAAAGTGAAACTTGGCAGCTAGAACCATAGGCGAAGTCATGCCCCAGAGCCCAGTCTGGTAAGGGCACACTGACAGCCCTGCCACTACTGAACTTAGATGCCTCAACTTGCATTGCCATAGTCACTAAATACTACTACTGTCATCGCTGCCACTGCTGCCACTAGACATTGGATATTACTGCCACAACTGCGGAATGGATTCTTCACTGCCACTAGACATGGAGTATTTCTGCCACATGGCCGAGTAGATTCTTCACTATCTCTGCTTCTTTGTGTCACTAGCTCCTAGGCAATGATCGACTGTGCCTAGATCACATGTCCATGTCCCAGCTGCATAGGAAACTGGGAAAGCAAGTATTGGCCTTTTCAGCATTGATGGTGGGAGGAATGCAGAGGAATATTCATGAAACATAGGAAGGAGAATCAGATACTGGGTGATCAAAATATGATAGCTGTTCTCCACATTCAACTCTAGATAATATCCTTTGATTAGCTCACTTTAAATTACCCCTTTGTCTCACCTATCTTTATCCTCTCAGGGTTTGCTATTTGTATTATGATTAGTTTTACCATTAATTTAGCATCGATAAATATTATACTTGTAATTCTACTTTTTATTCCATCAACTTTAGTCAATTATTTTACTCTTTTTTTTATAAGCACTCCTACCCTTTTCTCCATCTTTTCTCTGCACTTTTTTTTTTACATTTTCAATAGTTGGATCTACATTCACAGTCTGACCTATGACCAAAATTAACTTTCATTTTTTTGTCCATAGATTCACTTTAAGGTTCAAAACCAAAGATCAGCAGTTAAATTATTATCATTCTACGCATATGGTTATTGCAGTGCCAAGTCATGTGCTAGGATTAGATTTCCCTTTCGTGGATCTAATGTCATGGTTACTGGGACTTTCAAGGGATAATGTTTCCAGAATGTTTCTAGTCACAGCATCAAGTACATTTATATTTTATCAGTTGCTAAAACCATACCCTGTCTTAGTATTGCTTCATATTTGAACCATGACTTTCTTGTATAGTTTTTGTTTTTCATAATTTCTAGTTCTAACATTTGCTTTTTATTGTTGACAGAAAGTTAATATAACTTCACCATAATAAAAAGATTTTCCATTCTTTGATCATAGAGTTCATTTCTTTTCCCTGGAGATGTTTTCACCTGCCTGTTATAAACCAGACCACTTCCAATTTTTTTTAAATCTAATTCTTTTAGATGCTACCAAGGGAAAAATAAGAGAAAGAAGAGAGAAAAGGAATAAATGAAGAAAAGGAAGGTAGGTAATTGTAAGTAATTTAAGATTTGGCTATAAGAGGATTCTGTACTTTCTTATTAATTAAGGAAAACAAAATCTAGAGGGAATTTGATGACATACAAGGGAAGGAGTGTTTAACATAATAGCTAACATAGAGCTAATCTAATAATATCCTTATTCTTTTTAAAAAATACTCAGAAAACTGAAAACTATACAGAGAGGTAAAAACTTACTTATTTCAAGGATGGAGTGGTAGAGGTGTGAGAGGTAGTGGGTGGTCTTTACATTTCCAAGGCATGGGCAGTGGGGAAATGCTCACCTAGTTCTCAGTGTTATCTGTTCATGTAGGTATCTTCTGAGGTGTCCATCATTCTGTCTGGTCCTCAGTCATTGATCCACATGATCTAACACTGAGATGCCTTCATTCCTGTCTGCCTAGTCACTTCAGCTGTGGTGCCTCACTCTCTGTTACTCCCATCTCCACATTAAAGCCTGGTCAGCATAACCTGCTCTCCCAGTCATTGTTACTATCCCAAAGCCCAGAGTTCCGGTTTCCCTTCCCCCACCTAGACTCCTCATGTTTGTGTGGAAATTTACTGCTTTCCTGGTGATCTGTGAATCAGGGTTCAGGGCCCATCTTTTTAAGATAAGGTCTGTCATGTCTGTACTCTTACACTTCCCCACAGTGTTCTCTTCTTTCTTTTTTTCTTGCTTCTTGGGGAGGTGAGACTCATACCAGTTCTTTCCAGTTATATTTCTCCCAAATATTTTATCTACATAAGGAAACTTCTGTATTCCTCTAATGGTCTATATTTTTAGAAATCAAGTTCAGGAGGACTTCTTTTGTTCTTTTTACTACCCTTGTTTATCCTTTCCCTAAAACACTGAGTTCACAGCTGCCTAACTACTTAAAAGGAGCATGGGGGTAGGGATAAGGAAAAGATGAACTAATAAAAAAAAGTTAATATTTCAAAAATATTATCCTGTCACATAAAAACTTGTTTAAATGACAAATTTGTGGAATAATATTTGCTAATATTTATCAAACTCTGACTGTGTACCAGACATTGTTCTAATAACTTTACATGTTAACAACTAACCTAATCATCACAATAATTAAATAGGTACCATTACTATTCTTTATACTTTACAGATAAAGAAACTGAGATATAGAGGGACCAAGTAATTCAACTAAGTTTTGTACAATAGTGTGAGAGCTTGTATGCAAACCCAAGAAGTCTGGCTCTGAAGTTCTCCTTCCTAACCACTATGTCACTGGTTCTCGAATGACCCCTACACACACACACCCGCCAAGGGACAATCTAATGTCTAATGTAAAAATTCTGTCATAAATTTTTTCATTAGAATGAGACTCAATTATAACCAAGGGACATTCGGAAATGCATAGGGGATATAGATCTGGTTTTCCTAAAGACTTGGAAGTTACTGGCATTTAGTGTATAGGGGCCCAGAATGTTAAATGTCCTGCAGTGTGAGGAATGATCTTAAGCAATAAAGAATGGACCCATCCAAAATATAGACAGAACTCCTATTGGGAAACACTACATTACACTAAACTAGTTCTGAATAACCAAGAGTGACTCGAAAAGTTTAAAAAAATGTAAATAGACTACTATTCATAGAAGATATTACAAATGTTATCCAAAAATAAATTGATAGACAATTTTATACTTAGTTTTTTAAAGATTTTTCAGGGAATGGTTAAGTCTCATATTATATAAAATAATATCTTCCAGAATATGAAAGGATATAAAATGCCTTTCAATTGATTTTATGAAGCTAATAAATCACAGAAAAATTAGATTTTGAGAAATATTACTTGAGACAAAGTAGACATTTCATTCTGATAAAAGGGTCAATATAGCAGGAAGCTATAATGATTATAAATATATTCACACTGTAGTGGGTTGAATAGTATTTTTCCCCAAATTCATGTTCATCCAGAACTTCAGAATGTGATCTTTTTATGGAAAATAGAGTCTTTGCAGATGTAATTAGTTAAGATAAGCTTATACTGGAATGGGATGGAGGGAGTTCTAAATCCAGTGACTGGTGCTATAAGAAGACAGCTTAAGTGGACAAATTACTAGAAAGATTGAATTAACAAAACTAACTCAAGAAGTAATAGAAAATCTGAATAGAACAATAACAAGTAAAGAAAATGAATTGGTAACTAAAAATCTCACAAGGGAAAGCCCAAGCCCAGATGGCTTTACTGGTGAATTCTAATATTTAAGGAAGAAAGATTACCAATCCTATAAAAATGTTTTCATAAAATAAAGGAGGAAGAAACAATTCGTGATGTATTTTGTGAGACCAGTTTTACCCGGATATCAAAATGAGTCAAACACATCACAAAGAAAGGAAATTGCAGACTAATTATTATTTGTGAATGTGTACACAAACTTTGTTAATGAAATACTAGGAAACTGAATCCAACAGTGTTTGAAAAGGATGATACACCATGTTCCAGGAATGCAAAGATAGTTTAGTGCCCCCAAATCAATTAATATAGTATACAATATTAATCAAATAAATAACAAAAACCACATTGTTCCAGTATACAGAAAAAGCATTTGAAAAAATCTAGCATCCTTTAATGATAAAACTCTCAACACCTTAGAGATAGAAGGGAACTACTTCAACCTGATAAAGAGTATCTGCATGCTTCATCATGCTCGCTGAAGAAAGGACTGACTGTTTCCCCCCAAGATGAGAAACAAAGCAAAGATGCTTTACCCTCTGGGAACAAAGCAAGGATGTTTCACACTTGACGTGTTTGTGGTTCTTGCTAGCGCTGTAAAGCAAGAAAAAGTCATCCAGCTTGGAAAGAAAGAACTAAAACTTTATTTATTTGCATACATGTTCCTGAACATAGGCAATCCTAAGTCACCTAAATAAATAAATAAATTACTAGAATAAACAAGTTTAGCTAGATCAAGATACAAAAATCAATTGTATTTCTGTATATTAACAATGAACTATACAAAAATAAAAAAAAAACAACTCTATTCCCAATAGTATCAGAAAGAATAACATATGTAGGAATAAATTTAACAAAAAAGTGCAAGACATTACATTTCTGAAAGAAAGAATATCTAAATAAATTGAGATACTCCATGTTCATAGAAGACTCAATATTGTTAAGATGTCCATTCTTCCCAATTTGATCTATAGATTCAATATAATTTCTACTAAAATTCGAGCAAGGTTTTTGTACAAATTGACAAGCTGATCTTAAAATTTGTATGAAATTTCAAAGGACCTAGAAAGTCAAAATAACTTTGAAAAAGGACAACGATTGAAGGCTATTCAATTTTAAAACTTATAAAGCAGTAGTACTCAGGACAGTGTGGTATTGGCATAAGGATAGATGTATAGATCAATGAAACAATTGAGAGTCCAAGAATAAACCTTTACATTTATGGTTAGTTGACAAAGGTGCCATGGTACTTCAATAGATGGTACTGGGACAATTAAATATCCATATGCAAAATAATAATAATAATAAATCTTATATCCTTATCTCATGCCATATGCAAAATTTAACTCAAAATGAATTATTGGTTTAAATGTAAGAGCTAAAACTATAAAACTTCTAAAAGATGAAAAGGGGAAATTTTTGTGACTTTGGTTTGGATAAATATTTCTTGGATATGACAACAAAAATGTAATACATAAAAATAATAAATTGGACTTCATAAAAAGTAAAAACTACTACTCTTCAGAAGACACCATTAAGAGAATGAAAAGAAGCCACAGAGGGAAAATATTTACAAATCATATTTGATAGAGAACTTATATCTGCATATATAAAGAACTCTTACAATTTGATAATAAGACAAATAGTCCAGTTATTTTAATGAGTAAGAAGATACTTAAATCAACATTTAACCAAAGAAAACAAGCAATGGCTAATCTAGACATGAAAAGATGCTCCGTAACATTAACTTTTAGGAAAATGCAAATTAAAACCACAATGAGGTGTCATGACATACCCAGTAGACTGTTATAATAAAAAGATTGACATTACCATGTGTTGGTGAGAATGGGGAGAAACTGGAACCCTCCTACATTGCTGATGGGAGTATGAAATGGTACCGCCACTTTAGAGAAACAGTTTGGCAGTTTCTTAGAAAGTTAAAATAAATTTACCATTGGATCTAGCAATTTCATTTCTATAGATCTACCCAAGAAGAACATAAACATATGTATATACAAAGACATATGTGAAATTGGAAACAATCCAACTATCTATCAACTGGTGAACGGATAAATGCAATGTGGTATATCCATACAATGGAATGTTAGTCAACAACTAAAAACAGACTACCGGATACATGCTACACATGGATGAACGTCAAAAATATTATATTAAGAAACCAGATCAGAAGACTACATATTGTTTGAATCCATTTATATGAAATTTTCAGAAAAGGCAAATCTGTAGAGACAGTGGTTTCCTGGGGCAGGTGGGTCACAGTGGAGACTGACTGAAAATGGGCACAAAGGAACTTTTCGTGCTGTTGCAAATGTTCTAAAATGGGACTTACATGACACCAGCAATATATGTGATGATTAAACAACATGCTCCTAAACAACTGAGTCAAAGAAGCAATTAAAAAGGAAGTCGAAAACTGTTGTGTGACAAATGAGAATGGAAATGTACCATAAGAAAACTTATTGGATGCAGCAAAAGAGGGGAGCTCAGAGCAATAAATGCCTACATGAAGAACAAAATAAAAATCTTAATTAAGCAACCTAGCTTTATACTTCACGGAACAAGAAAAAGAACAAGCTAAGCCAAAAATTTGTAGGAGGAGAGCATTAATAATCTGAGTGGAAATAATGTGACAGAGCCCTAACAAAAACTCCGGATGCCAAGGCTTGGGTGAGCTTCCCTGCCTGGCGATACTCAATGCATATTGTCACACATTTTTACTGAGAAACCCCAAATATGCAATTGATGTCAGAAATGAGAGTGGTCTTTGAGACCCTGGAAGATCCTTACAATGAAATACATTGAAATCATAAAAAATACTAAGGAATCTTTTACTGATCAGGAATGGACTCTGAATTTTGTACACACAAAATGGGGTGTAAAATGTGTTAGCATTTATGGAAACAGTGGTGGTGAAGGAAAGAAACTATAGACTTATTAGCCTGTAAATGAATACAAATATTTTTGGAAAGATACACAAGAAACTTGTAAGATTTGTTGTTGCCTTTGGGAAAAATTTTAAAGGTTCAAACCATGTAAAAGTAATCACTACTCAAAAATAAATAAATTTAAATAAAGTCTGTGTATCTCTATCTTATTGAAACAATCATTAATATGTTTGGGGTATTTTTTAGGACAAAAAAATGAAACATCAAAAAAGAGAAGAAAGAAAAAGGAGGAAACAACCGCATTATCACCTTTCAAGGTAGCATGTACTTCATTTTATGGTACTTTTAGTATTTGGTTTGCATTTCCACTGGTTTGTCAAGATCACAATCATAGTGTCCAATATGTTAAAGAAAAAATTATCTATATAATTTTGTTTGCTGGTTACATACAATGTTTATATACTTTAAAATTTAGATTTAAAATTTAGATTTAGATTTAAAATTTAGATTAGTAGAGCAGACCCACATGTTTCAAAACGTCAAAAAATGCTAGTTGGTTTAGCTTAGTTTAGTTTTATACTTGAAAAAGTACAAATTAGTACTTAAAAAATAGTCACCGGGTTGTAGAGTACAGTATAGGGAACATAGTCAATAGTATTGCAATGGCTATGTGTGGAGCCAGATGGATGATAGAGTAATCAGGGGGATCATTTCATAAACTATATAAATGTCTAACCAATGCACTGTACACCTGAAACTAATTCAAAAAAATGCCCGTTGGATTATTTTTAATCTCTGTACCTGGAGAGAGATGACATACAGTGAGTTGCCTACTTTTAAATTTTATTTTAAAAAACATGTATTAACATATTTCATATAATGTTATTAGAGTCATTTAGTATAATTAAAATATAGAACTGTAAGTCTTTAGAAAAAGGAATCTGTTAAAAATAAAAAAATGTCCTATGACTCTCAAAATAAATATAAAAATGACAAAATTGATATTCATTTTGTCTTCTATCTTATGTGGAACAGTTGGGGTGCCAGCTGCTCTTCTAAATCAGGTGCTTACAAATACATTTAGAAAATTTTTTACCTTGCTAAACATGATGTCCAAACTTGAATACTTCATATCTGTATTTGTGCTTACATTTATTTTTATATTTGTCCACACTTTTCTATAGGCTCCAAGAAGGCAGAGGCTTCTAGAAAAAAAATACTGTCATAGAATACAAATTGGATGCATACTCAGAGCAATAATCTACTTCAAATTAGTAGACTATGCAGGCCTCCTCAAAGGAGATGATGGTATTTGAGTGCAACTTTGAAGGACGAATGAGTTTTATTAGGGAGAAAAGAGGACAACGCGTATTCCAGGCTGTGAGAAAAGAACTAACAGGGGCATATAGTAACGAAAGTTCATTTTGTTTCAGGATATTGGCAGTTGAAATTAGAGCACAAGACAAGAGATGGCATGTAGTAAAAAATTAGTTCAGAGAAGTAGTCTGGGGCCAGTTTGGATTTTATCCTGTAGGGAACATTTGAACATCTTAAAACACAGGAATGACATTCTCTGTGTTCCAGGAAGATATATCAATATCAGAATGATTTGAAAAGAAGAAACCTATTGGAAGCTATTGCAGACTAGTGAGGAGAAGCATTAACGCAGCCAGTTATAGATTGGGTGAAAGACAATTATGGGGTTGAAAAAGAGAAAACAGGAGAGATACTACAAAGGCAGAATCTGCGTGACCTAATAACTGGATATGGAAAGTCTGGAAGGCATAGTTTTGTAGAAATTCGATGTTTTAGTGGGAGAAATCATATTAAAGAAACATCCTAAATGATTTTATTTCCCTAAATGTTGTTTTAATACTATGCACATAGTCCTCGAAGACAGTACAAATCCTAGATATTTAAAGTTTTATGGAACGGATGATGCTTTTAAAATATGTATAATTAATATTAGTGAGTTCCAGGCAGACCTGGCATGATACGAGTTTTCACACTCAGTGGAGGAGTGCTAAGTCACAGGTAACATCAACCCACCTTGGTGTGATTAGTGTCCTTAAATGCCACATAATCAGCTGGTTAATTGTAGAGGAGAATCTGGCTACTACATACTAAACCTTATCAAGTTAGATAATTAAAGTCAGGCAGATAAAAGGTTTAAATATAGAAGGTCTATTTCCTAGGAATAAGGAAATACAGTTTAATATCTCAAAATAAAGACCGCATATAAAAAGGTATTTTTACAGTCCTATACTCCAGGAAACATTTCATTTATGTTTAATACACATTTTATCTGAAAAGTTCTAAATAATAATCACATTGCAAATATATTTATTTTGCAGTAAATGTAAGGTAAATGGAATCGTTTTTCTGAAAACTTTTCTTGGAGGCCACAATCTAATGTCTAATGTGAAAATTCCATCATAAATTTTTTCATTAGAATGAGACTCAATTATATAATTGACAGACTGAAATTTGCTATGCAACTGACCAGCTATTACAAGGATTTAGATAATTGCTAATGACTTTTATTTCTTTAAAATCCCCTGTACATAACAGGGGTGAATCATTGGATGTCATCTCAAAAAATAAAAAATAAAGTTTTAACCTCTCAATGCTTAGTATTGATAAAATGCAAACCTATCTCTCAGTCTTCCTCATCTCAATAAATGTATAACCCAGGCATTATCTGGAGATCATTTGTGATTCTTAGTTCTCTCTCACCGCTCCCCTACCATTACCACCACACACACACTCACTGAGTCACAGTTACTATAGGTTTGCTCTCTTAAAAGACCTCACTTCCTTCACCTAAAAATTAAAAAATGAATCTTCAAATTCCCAGGCTCCCTTGTAGCTAAGAATGGCCATTTGGCACAATTTTGTCCAGTGATGTGAAGCAAAAGTCCCTAGCATACTTATAATGTTAAAAAACATAATTCCCATAAAATAGATTAGGGGCATATGCCAAAGTTTTATTTAACTCCTTTATTAGGGAATCAGCAAGATGACAAAGCTGGTTCAAAAAACAGATTTTTTAAATAGTAAATAGAGATGGTGGTGGAAAAAAGAAATGCTGAGATAAGATTGTTAAATTTGATATTAAACTGATTGAAGATTTTATTACAGGGCAATAAAATCAAGGTTATCCTTTCTACTGAATAGAAAATAAAATCATTGCAATTCGTCTATATTTTCTTTAAGTTAGCTTCCAGCTGTAACGAGTTATATATTATATTGATGTGTGAGCTCTAATCCATAGTAAATACTGTGTCAAAGTTACAGTTTCTGGACAGCTGGATGACTGCCAGGCAGCCACCTTAAACAGTGCTCTAGTGTGACATTAAAAGGGCATGCAGTTATCACTTTAACTTTATCTTTACGTTTTGAATAACTGTATTCATGAACACTCTGGACTTACTCAGAGTTGAAGCTTCTGCTGGTCCCCAGCTTTAGTCTGGGCAGCCTGCAGGGTTGGGGTCTCTTCCCCTTTCCCATTGCACTGGACCAGGTTAACTGGTTACAAGGGCACACCAACCTCTCACCGTTAGCCCAGCTGAGGGTGGGGTCTGGCAGTCCAGGCAGCAGAGTTAACAGCATGGTGGCGTCAGATACTGCTGGGTAATGGGAGCCAGGCTGAAGAATAAACACGCTTGTGTGCTAAACATCACAGAGTAAGGTTCTATTTGTTCCTGAGAAGACAAAAACTATAGTATAGTGAGAGTAAATAAAATTAATTTTTTTTAAAACGTTAAATGGCTAGACAATAGGAATTACCATTTCATATAGCCAAAGTATTATATCTATTATAATCTGTTGTATCTCACTAAAATATATGGTCAATTATTCAATCAAAGATAGTTCTATCAATTATATCTCAGTAAAATTTAATTAAAAATTTAAAAACAGACAATATATGGCTAAACAAAAGAATTTTTTAAAAAACTCTAAAATTTTAACTGGCAATTGGCATTGGATTTTATTTTTGTAGACTTAGAAACTCTCTAATAAGCTTCACTCCTAATAAAATTTATGCAAAACTTACATTTAGTGCTTGATTGATTTGAAATAATTTAAGGTTGGAAGTTGCTGAATATTCTAACGTTCAAAATAAGTACCCGAAATTTGCAAATCCAGGAAATTTACTATCAGTTATTTCCATTGCCATTCATTTCTGCTCATTCTTTATAAATTCTTATTTGTGAGTTTTTTTTTCTGTAGACCTAGAGTAAACTAACTCATCATTTGAAATTTAGATTTTCATAGGTGCATTTTTTTTCTTCCATATTTTAGGCCATAGGAAATGGAGTTGATGAAATAAAGCTATTATATATAAAACATTTAATCTGATGATAAAACTTGACGATTAATTATATTATTAAAATTTAATGACTATGTATTATGAGTTTGAAGTAAAGCTCCAGTGTAAATTTAACTTATTTTTCAAGGTTTAATATGCTCTCATCTTAGCACAATGATGTCCAAAGTTTCTGTTTTCTACTCTAAGTATCAAGAAAAGTGTAAGTATATATAATAGAGCAAGTAGTGAATTTATTCTAATCAATTTTAATTTTTATCTGCAAAGGGTCTGAAACCAAGCTGACTTTCTTGATTTCCGAAACTTAGCCTTTTGGGGCAAGGTGGCCAAACGAGGATGCAGAGCCCAGCCCTGTGGAACCTACAGAAACATCGGAGGGCTCAGGAATGGGATGTCATTCACATCGTGTCTAGACCGCTGAGACCAAGCTTCACATCCTCCGTAACCACACAGTAAAGAGTTCGGAGATCACATTTTATTTACTGGTCTGCATCCAATATTTGAGAGCCTGAAGTACAAGCCAGTTGTGGCAACGTTAGGATGTTCATCGTGTATTCAAATATTTGCCAGGGAAGGAAGAGATTGAGTCTTTTTCTTGAATGTTACACCTAATAATTTCATCTAAAATGCTCATACCAAAGTCCTACGCAAAGCAGAAGACTTACAGATGGTATGAAAAAAGTAAAGGCTTTTCCATGCACTTCTTATTTAGCTCTTCTTCCCAAGTTTTATGTTACAGTTTTTCAGTAATCTCCCCTTCTTTCAGCAAGTGTCAGTTTTCATAATCTCAGTATTTGTTTTGGAGCATGATATAATGTTCTTTTACTCTTGTTGCTCTAGATACTATGGTTATGTTTTCAACCAAAAGTTTTCCCTTCTCTAAAAATGATCACATTGTTTTATAAAATAAGAAAGGAGAGAGCAGTTCCCCAGATCAGCCTTTCATGTTGTCTCTTACGATTTGATACATTGTCAGGCTTTTTGCTCATTTGGGCTTATGGATGACAATGTATCCAATCTAACCACGAATTTGAAGGTCTGGTTAGAAGTGAATGAGGGAAGAGAGGGTAGGTTTTTTTGAATTGGAAGTAAAGGCAGTGTTATGTTGTTATTCAGGCAAAAGAACTTAATCTTGAATACCGTTCTGTATTGAAGTTAGAGTTTAAGATGTTATTCATATTGCTATACAGTAGTATTGTTACTGAATTCAATTCATTAAAGAGTTTTTTCTCCAGTAATAATAACTCAAAGCAAAATTATAATAGGATTGTACTTAAATTAAGCATCTTTATCTTTGATTACAGAGAGATTTAACACATGACTATATATCATCCCTCCCCCTATATTGTCTTGGGCTTCTAGTATTTGTGTATCAAGAAAGTTATTTCCTTATATTTGAAATGATGACATTTCTGAAATGTACTAGCAGAGAACACAGATTTTTTTGTTTAATTTATTGAAGAAATAAAGGCATTTTAATTTACGAAAGAACTGTTTTCTTTTTTACAGGAAAACTGATATTCATAATTGTGAGAGAGCCATGGTCTCTTCAAAAGCGTAAAATAAAATATAAAATATAGACATTAGACATTAAAGTTTTTTTCAAAACTTTGTTTTAATCTTAGGTTAGTTAAAATAGCACACGTGGTTTCTGAAGGAGAGACCAATAGAAGTGGTGTGATGGAGGTCTGAGGTCGTGTGTCACTTCTCTGCACTCTCCTAAGTCCAAGCCTGCGTTTACCCGTATGGATAGTGTTTCTGATGGGTCAAATTATTTTTTAAAGCCTGATTCCAGAGAACTATAATGCTTTGTAGGATAAAAGTTAAATTTATGGACGCATGTAAAAAATTTTCAGAAAAGCAAGAGATAGTTTTTGTTTTTCTTTTATCACAGTTGACATACTATACTATATTGGTTTCAGATGTACAACATAGTGATTAGACATTTATATAACTTATGAAGTGATCACTCCAGTAAGTGTAGTACCCATCTGATAGCAAGAGGTAGTTTTAATGAAAAGAATATAAAAAGAGACTTTAAAATAGAAAAAACTGTGGCCTGCAGTCAGGAGACCACGCCTGTCCCTACAGACTTTTCCTCTCTATCTCCTCATCAGCAGAGGCTGAAGTACCAGGAAGCTGATGAGGCTTAAGCCAGGGCCCTGCCAAGGCCCAGGGGCGGTCCTTAGCCCTGGGCTTCCACGGTCTGGGTCTCCTACGCTTTGTAACACCAAGGCCCAGGGGCGGTCCTTAGCCCTGGGCTTCCACGGTCTCTGTCTCCTGTGCTTTGTAACACCAAGGCACAGGGCCAGAGGTCTTACTACAGTATGGATGTGTCTTAGGGTGGGTGCCTGGTGCCGGAAGTTAAGTATGTATTAGAGGAAAAACAAAGTTTGAAATATATGGAGCCAGAGAGTAGTCTATGGAAAATGCCCAATAATCAGATATGTAAAATTGTTAGACAATTCCACTTTTATCTATCAAAAATATTCTCTCCACAAACGATATACTTGATAATGCAGCATATACAATTACAAATGCTTGTTTGTTTGCTGATGGAAACCATATAAAATAGAATTTATCAGAATTCTTTTTTATGTAGAGCACAGACTTACAGCAGAGCTACAGCTAGCGTAGCTCTGAAGACACATTTGTTTATTTTGCATGCTATCATTTTATTTATTTGTTTTGTTTGTTTATTTTTTTAGGCGAGGCAACCCTTGATTGACCTCACAGATTGCAAGGACCTTGTCAGCTTACAATTCATTATTTATTTATTTATTTTTTTACACCTACAGCACCTGGTCTTCCTAGGTGGTCTCCCATCCAAGTACTAACCAGGCCCGATTCTGCTTAGCTTCCGAGATCAGATGGGTTTGGGCTCGTTCAGGGTAGCATGGCTGAAGACTTTGCACACTATCATTTAAAGAAACATTTTGATTAACCAAGATTAAAGGAAAGACTGAATTATCTTTCAATTCTCTGTACAAAAAAAGATATCACAAAATTATTTTATTGTGAAGTGACAGTCAAAGAAATTATATTCCTCCCTAAAAAAAAGTAGAAAAAATAATATAGAGATATATTAAGCAGTTAATAAAAATACAATGTTATTTTTCTGGATTTCGTGATATTTGTGCTATTTGTCAAGTTATAAAATTCGTAATTTGTGATTTCTGTTATTCTAAACATATTCACATAGTCCCTAATTTTGTATTTTTTTTTCTTTGTGGGCCCTCTAAATTGCATAAGCTTTAGGTCTCATAAAACTTAGCTCTGTCCCTGCTCATTGTACAGTGTGTGTGTGTGTGTGTGTGTGTGTGTGTGTGTGTGTGTGTGTGTAGGGGGTAAATTACATCACTTTTGAGAAGTGTTTATGGGCCAAGCTGGAGGTGGAGCCTTTCATAGTCCATTGACCAGATTCATTCACGTGGCTAGTCCTGAGGCAGGGGAGGCCAGAAATTCCAACTGATGCCAGGAAAAGGAAGAAGCAGGTTTAGTGAATAGTTAGCCATGCTTCGCCACAAGGCCTTACCCTGGGACTAGTATATAGATATTGGGGGTGTTGAACCGGGGTCTGCCTGGAGCACCAGCAGCCAACTTTCTTGGCTGCAGAGAGGGAGTATGACCATAGGGAGGACAAGTAAAAACCACACAGTGGGAGGCAGAGCCAGGAGGTGGAGAGAGGGAGAGGGAGAGAGAGAGAAGAAAGAGGAGGGGAGATTAGGAGGGGAAGAGGAGAAGGAAGGGGAGGAGAAGGGGAGAACGAGACAGTACATTCTACTGTATAAATGAACTTTTTAGGTCAGTAACAGCTCTGGACTTCCCAGTTATGGGTGCCATCACGATCAGCTACATAATTTGCAACTACATAAGTGCAAAATTAAATTTGGAGCTCCTTGTTAAAAAGTTAAGAATTTCAAGATGGTAATGGTGTAGCATTAAACCAAGTATGGGGCCTTTCTGAGCACGGGGCCCTGTGTGACACATAGGTCATGCACCCATGAAGCCTGCCCTAGAGGTCACATACTTCTACCAGCTCTGTGTTTCTCCTATCAACAACTAAAACTGATTTAATATTACGGCATATCTCTAGCCTCTTACCCCAAATGGGTAAACCCTCCAATTTTGCAATTGTAATAAATTTACAGTGTGCTTATGAGTCTTGATGTGGAGCTCTGTATACAGTGGATGTTAATAAGTGTTGATTGAGTGAGTCTTGCAGGCTAGGGCCAGGCTGCGCTCTGGAGGTTTGTTCTGGTTCCAGGATTCTAGGAATCTCCCAAGAGGTGTACGTGTCTTTTGACAAGAGATTTGTTCCTCAAAAGTTTGTGTATACTTTAATTCTTTGTAAACTAAATCTTATTTTCAGTACTTACAGTTTAAGGAATTTCATGGGGAACCATTTTGTCAGGCAAAGAACCATTCCTTTCAAGAATACAGATTCTACAAAATCTCTTTGCATAAAATGAGGCACACGCAAGCTGTCGCCTAATCCCCTGCTCTCAGTTTCAGGATGAATGTCTGCCCTGAAGAGCAAAAGTTATCAAGGGCCCCAGCTGTGCCCCACTACCTCTGCGCACCACCCAGGCCTCGCCTTCAGACGAAATCAAGATCTCACCAAAGGGGGCGAATCATACACTCACCCCTATCTCTGTAACCTGATGGAGTTGATTGGATTGTGTGGCACTCTGTGGCTTCCCTTAAGGGAATGTTCCTGGTCATTGGTTTCTGTGTCGCCTTCTGTGTCCCAGAAAGAATTAATTTAAGCATTTACGATTACCTGCCCTGACCAGAGTTGGTCTGGGTCTGAATACAGGGAAAGTACACTATTTCTAGAGTCTTATCACCTCTCTCTCCACAGAGAACCTGTTTATAGGAAGGTCAAAATGCTAAGAAGTGTCTCCAAGCTGGTGTCCATAGGCACCCATTCCTTCAGCTTATTTGTAAAGTACCTACTGTGTGCCCAGAAGGTAGAGACCCAGAGATCATAGACCTGGTTCCTGCACTTAAGGATCTCACAAACAATCGGAAGCAGTGGAATGGTTGGGAAGGAGGCAGCAGTGAACAGAAAACCCGGTACATTAACATCACTGTGTGATAAGTACAGTGATGAGGACTTTTTTTGGGTAGTGAGCATCTGAGAGCACAGAAAGTTCTACAACTCTGAGAAGCAGTGCCGCCTGTGGAAAGAACCCTGGCTTCCAAGTCCAGCCGGGGTACTTGCTTGTAACTTGAGACAAAACATAATGTACCTCACCTCAGGGTCAAGATCAAAGGAGACGATGTGGGCGAAAGCATTTTGTAAACTGTAAAGGACCATTCAGATGTTAATAAAAAGAATTTTCTTGATGACAAAGCCACTTCTGTTTACAGCAATCTTGTTGCACTGGATTGTTTGGATAAAAAGATGTATTTTTCCCATCTCTTTTGTGCTTTGGAGCAGCTTTGCCTAGTGACTCGATTTCTTTTCTACTAAGGAGAGGCTAACCTCAACAAGATCCCCCTCACCCTGTGTTTTGGAGACTGGACACTTAGAGCTGAGCAGAGCCCCACAGCCCAGAGGAGCTACTAGAAGCAGCTTCTGTGCCCTTAGCTTCAGGACTCAGCTCACAATGGAAGGAACAGCTTGTTCTTGGAATGGAATTCTCTCTATGCCAAATCCTAGTTGAGCAGGGAGCCTGGGCTAGAGAACTTGCATTTGTTCCAGCAAGGGACTTCGAAACTGGAATGCAACACAGTCAAGCGTACCGGAAACGCGGCAACCTCTGTTGGCTTGTGAATGCCTTTCTCAGTAACATAAAAACTCTTGGACATACTTAGAAGCTTGAAAAAATCATTTTTAAATTTTTCCCTGGAAAATGATAGTCACAATATTTAGTCAATGTTTTTACTTTTAGATTAGCACCTTACTAAATATAATATGCTAATTTAATGCAATATGTAATAATATCCACAAAAAGAGACAGCTGCCAATTTCCCTATTTAAAAAACGACGCAAGGTGTTAATTTAAAATAACTCTAAAAATGATTTATTGATGAATAAATTTTGAAATAACATATCATGTTTTGGTAGGAAGCCATATGAATATTAAGACAGACTGAAATTTCACTATGTGTTGATAGCGTCAAAAAAAGACATAATTTTTACTACCTACTATTAGAATTCTTGAGATTCCTCCCAAGTTATTTTGATACATTTTAGTGTTTTGTTTCTAAGTGGCAGGAAAAAGAAGGTTTTAGGTGTCTATTTGCAAACATGGTACAGAAAATAAAACACATGAATGTGGACAATATTTTAATCAAATGAAAAGTCAAATTAGATATATTGTCTTTATTTTTAACATTTTTAACATTTAAGGTATTAGAGAATTTTGGGTGCTATTAAATAATTTTAATAATATGTTAATATTATATTATGTATAATATTATTAATATTATAATAGAACATAACAAGGATTTCAGTAAAGAGCATCCTTGTCCTAATTTGCAGAATTGTTATTATTTGTGTGGTCATTAATTTAAGAAATTAATTTAAGAAATAAACTGCAAAAATCATTTGTCAGGAATAGAGAAATTTGAATATGGACTGAATATTAGATGACATTGAGGAATTACTGTTAATTTCACTGAGAGTGATAGTATTGCATTGTACTGATAGAGGAAAGCTCCTTATTTGCTGTGCATACTGACATATTCAGGGTGAAATGTCATGATGACAGATATATTTTTAATATTTCACACAAAACAATGGGTAAAACGAATACAGCAAAATGTTAATAACTATTAAACCCTGGTGATAACATGGGGGATCCTTACACCCTTCCCTCTATTTTTCTGTGTTTGAAAATGTTCATAGGTTAAAAAAAAAAAAAGAAATAAAATGCACCCACTGAGTGATCTGACCCCCATTGGCTCCCTCTAGTGGGTAGTGGCATGAGCCGCGTGCAAGCAGAAGGCCCTTCAGGTCTTGAGCAAGCTCAACCCGTCCCTTCCTACTGCCATTCATTAGCTGCTATCACACACTCACAAGGAGCCTCAAAACTGTTTTGTTCTCTTATTTGTTATTGAGTTTTTAAGCTAGAAATTGAGGCAGACGTCGTTATTCTCTTTAACAACCTGAATCCAGGGGAGCAACTTCTTACAGGTTCGAGTGCCACCAGTTGAGATTCGCTGCAGTGGGACAACCAACGTCTGAGACTGGTGGGTTCTGTCTGCCTTGACCAAGGTGGGCAGGGGAGGCTTTCATGGGCAGGCAGCCAGTTACTTCAACTTAAAAAAAAAAACAAAAACCCATGACATTGGGAGTCTCGGGTCTTCCTTTTCTTTGGAGAGAATAAGAAGGAAAACAGTAGACATTCCCTTCACTGACCTCCTCGAAACACGCCGCCTCCTCCCCCCATACACCGAGGTTGACCCTGACACATGCTAGCCCACATCCAGAGCACCCAGAAAGCTCACGGCTAATAGACCCTTTTCCAACGCACCCCCAACACTTCTGCCCCTACCAACTGAGTTGTCTGTTTACCAAGGATCACTTGTTTGTTTAAAAATTTGTTTATGCCAGTTGTTATTATCGTTACGATGAAAGTACACACAAGCGAATAAAACTCCCATCACACAACCCATGCATGTCACAAAAAATAACAGTTTGGACCTACGTTAAAAGTTTGGCAATTGAATGAACTTTTTATTGTCTTAACATAAGATATTTAAGGTATATGTTTTTATTGAAGTCATTCTCAACTTTTACCAATTATTTGAATAAGCCAATTGACTCGATCTTGACAGTGATTGATGAGAGGTTTTCTACTATCTTATGATTCTCTGTCTAGATTTGAGTGAAAATAACCCAAAATCAGATCATTAAAAATATTTTTTCACTGAGCTTGCTCATGGAATGTGTAGACTTTCCCCTTGCTGACTTATCTCCTCCTGGCATTTTATTTACATTAATATTAAGATCCACTTGCATTTTCTGAGTGTGCATGGGTAGTTGGGAGCAGACACTTTCCCCACCCATCCCCCATCCCCTACTTCAGCCTGGAGTGTGTAAGGAGGCCACCTGGCCTTCCAGAGTCACCACAGGTGATCCACACATTGGAGAAGCCACATGGCCATCATCAAGGTCTGTGTTAGAAACAGAAGGACAGTGAGCCTATAGGGAGGTTCTTCTAGAACATTTCACTTAGATGCCTCTAAGTGTTAGGGCTTTGGGCATCACTTTCCTTGGGGAAAGCCAAGGAAAGGGACCCTGGAATCAGAGACCTCGGCTCCTCAGAGCAGTGAGTTGGAAGGCCTTGAAGCTTTGTCTCTGGAAGGAGCTACTGGAGACCGGCCACTTCCCAGGTGACTTTGTGGGGTGGGATGACGGCAACCTACCTCCACACCCAGTGACCTTTCTTGGAGAGGAGCTTAGACCCCGCACCAATGCCAAGGTAAGAGATGGGTCAGATGATAGGCAGGTGCCTCCAAAGCCCTTGGACCTATCCCATCACAGCCCAAGACTCAAGGACTCAGGGACAGAGACTGTGTAACAGGAACGCCCTCCCTGCCCATGGGTACCTGAGTGCGGTGTAAGGTGGAAGGAGCCTGGCCCTCTCTGAGCCTGTTTCCTTACTCACTAGTCATGGACCTAGCCTTCTCCGTGGTCCCTTCCCGCTCTGCTCGCCCATGAGGCCGTGACTCACCTGCAGTGGTGAGACCAGCCAGTCACCAGCAGAGAATGGACACCACCCAACAGGTCCCTCATCTTTTACCCAGGAGATGGGGTGAATGTGACAACCCTGAAGTTGGGATGAGAACTCAGGTCTTGGCAAAAAGGCAGAGCAACTCTTCCCACTCCGGGCAGAAGCAGAGCACAGGGATGGGCTGCTTTCTGTCTGCCAAGACCCCGAATCTCTGCGGGGCAGGAAGGGGCTGTTCTGGTCGGTGGGCGCAGGGGAGGCAGAGCCCCCACCGCCTCGATGCAGCTCCCAGCCCTGACTCTGGGCCTTGTGGTCAGTGGGAGAGTGTGGGCGGGGAGAGGTCGCACCATCTTTCAGGAGTGTCTAAAGATGGGGCCCGATTTGGACCCCTTGTCGGGGGCAGGTGGGGAGGTTCCAGGACCGGGGGATGGTCACAGTCCTCTCATGACCTCCCACAGGTGGCTCTGCCCCTGGGCAGGGGAGGGCGGGTCAGTCCTCTTTGAGCGCCCGGAACTCGGGCATGCTCCAGGTCCGGGGCGGCGGCCGAGTGTCCCGCTCCACGTCCTCCGAGATGGTCCGGATGTCGCTGGCGAAGGGGGAGATGCGAGCGCGCGTCTTGAAGGTGGTTAAAGCCAGGCTGCCGCGAGGCCGCAGGCTCCACTGGCGGGTCAGCTTGTGGGCCTCCTGCTCCTGCTTCATCCTCTCCAGGACTTCCTGCAGCACCGAGCGGAAGAGCTGGGCCACCTCGTGCACCTGCGGCTCCTGCTCGGCCATCAGCTGCCGGAACCTGGGAGCGCAGGACGCGAGGGCCGTCACCTGGATGGCTCGTGGCCCACCTCCGAGGCTTCTGTGTGCACCTTCCAATGTCAGTTTCCACGTCCTCCACTTCCCCACTTCACCTGAAGTGAATCAGGAGCCCTCCACCTTCCTATTGCTTCAGCCCATCTCGAGTTCGAATTCCAGCTCCGCCTCTATAAGCCTCAGCTTCCTCATCTGTAAACTGGGATCACGGCCACCTTTCCGTGAGGTTTAACGAGCTAACATATGCAAAGATGCTGGCACTTACCTGGGATTATTCATGCAGGCGCAGTGAGGGAGCCCCCTGCTACCACCTCCCACTGCTGCGAGGCTGTCTGGCTGACCCTCGCCCACTCTTCTCCACCCACTGGCCTGAGTGGTCTCTCTGAAATGTATATATGATTTGGTCGCTGCCCTGTGATGTTCCTTCCATAGCCCCCGCCACCTTCTAGGCGAGGGTGAACTGTTTGGTCTTGTACTTCCACTGTCTGCACTCCGGCTGGGAAGGTCACATGTGGTCGTCATAGCCCCAGGTTCTCCTGGCTCCTGGCTCCCCTGTGAGCTTTCCCAAGCTGGTTCCTCTGCCTAAAATGTCTTTGCTAGAGCTCAAGAATAAGCAGTAGTTAGCAAGTCCATTTACTACACGAGTCCCTCCCCCATACGGAGAGTCAGGACTTCTCAAACTTCTCCACAGTGACATGAGGCAGAAAATGTGACAGGACAATCATTACCATGTGTGTCCTCAGCCTCCCCGCCATGTCTGAAGTGTGGTGTGCCAGCCTGGATTCTTTCACCTGCACACGCATGACTCACCCACCCCTGTCTCCAGGGTTCCCTGGAACTAGATCCGTTTGTGGGGGGCAGGGAGATTTCCACCATACAGACTGAGAGAAATGGGGGAGGGTAAGATTCTCAGCCTGGAGGAGGAAAGAGGGACTGGGGATCAGAAGACTACCCAATCCAAAGGAGTGGCGAGGACCGGAGAAGGAGGAGTTTTTTAAGGAGAATTTCAAAGAAAAACGGTACAATAGATATGAACATTGATCAAAGAGACGTGTGAAGGAAGATTTGGGGAGGCTAACAGGGGTTTTAAGGTGTTTTACTATGGATCTGTATTTCTTTATAATGTATTTTGAGAAATACAGATGAAGAACTTGTGTTATCTTTGAGTGAAGTTATTTTTGGTTGTTGGACTACGCTTCTGACTTCGGCGTGGATCCAGCTGAGAGTGGACTGTGCAGGCCACAGCTTTAGTAAGGTTATACTTATGTTCGGGAATATCATTGTCCCCAGGCTTCTAATGTTCAGTGCCCCAGGACTCTGAACCCTTCACACACACACACACACACACACACACACACACACACCCCTGTTAGGCAAGCTAATGTGAAATAAGATCATGGTTATCTGGGAAAACCTCTCTAAGAAGGTAGCATAGAAGATGAAATGATGAAGGAGAAAGCTAGTTACATTAAAATCCAGGATAATAACAATCTGGACTTGGAGATCAGAAGGCTCAAAGGCCTGGGGTGCTCTCCTCCCTAAACTCGTGTGCCTCCAGGAGCCACCCGCTTCCTCCCCTGCGCCCCCAGCCCGGCCTAGTGCACCATGGCCTCGTTCAGATTCCTCCTCCTGCCTTGTTCCTTCTGACAGATGACCAGGTCATCCAGGCCCCCTGGCTCCAGTCCTGGTAACCTCGGGTCCCACCATTGCAGCCACTCTCCCCCTGGAACCTGCAGCCCAACAGCGGGGCCCTGTGCCAATGCCAGGCGTTACCTGAGGATGGCTGGCCCACAGTAGGAAGGGTGGATCTTGGCACAGACGTCCTCCAGCTGCAGCCGCTCACCAGGGCTGAGGTCATAGGTGGGCCGGGGCGTGCTGGCCAGCCAACTGTAGTCCACTCCGGTACAGATCTTCCTGACCGCGTTGCTGCGGTCCCGCTGCTGCCTCTCGGCCTCTCGCATCTGCCCCACCAGCTCCATCATGAGTGTCTCCAGCACCATCTCAGCTGGGCTCCGGGATGACAGCCGTGGAGAGGCCTCGGTCCACCGGAGCCACGGGATGAGGGACATGGCCCCGCCAGGCCCTGCTGAGACAGGGCAGAGTGCGTGGGTCTTCCTTGGGCTCTTCTGTCAGTTAGGATGGGCAAAACCAGGGAGAGGGAGAAGAGCTGGGCCCCCTGAGTGAGAAGCCCTGCTCCGTCCTCAGAGCTGGGCGGCCTCGAGTAAGTCGCTTAACCTCTCTGAGCAATCATTTCTAATTCTGGAAGACAAGATGGGGTTGTGAGAAACAGTTGTGAATAAGCTTGGGGTGCACCACATAAAAGTAAGATACTCTCGTGGTGATAACAACCCCTAAAGCACCCAAATGATTAAGCCCAGAGAAGCTGCCTTCTGAATTCCTACTAACTTCAAATAAAGCAGGAAGCATACTGTGTATGTGCTCGGCCATACCAGGACTGGAGCCAGAGGGCCTGTGTATGTGCTCAGCCATACACAGTATGCTTCCTTCTTTATTTGAAGTTAGTAGGAATTCAGAAGGCAGCTTTTACCCTGTGGCGTAAAGGGGAGAAAAATGCAGACAGACAGGACAGATGCCTACATCCCATGTCAGCCTAACAGGGAAATACCCTAAGTTTCTAAATGCTCCCAGCCTATTGCAGAAGGAAGCTTACAATTGTATGGGGTTGACATCATCCTGCAAAAGACACAACTTACCCACCATCCATTCATTCATTTATTCCTCATTTATTCATTCAGAAGCATTAATCGAGCACTGTGTATACACCTGGGGAGGAACGAAATGGGAAAGCACCTTGGGAACCCTATTCTCTAGCAGACACAGGATACGGTGAGTAAAAACCATAACTTCAGTGGAAACAGGTAAACATGACGGGTGAAGCGTAGAGTCCATGTTGATGGGGGGAGGGAAGGAGTGACCCTAGATGATGAAAGGAGCCACCGAAGGCTTTGTGGACGAGAGCAGGCTGAAGGGTGGCGAGTGCAGGCTTCAGACACATGGACCGATGGAGATGGTGTCCCAGGTGGAGGACCCAGACGTGCTACAAGGTGAGACGTGTGCGAGGAGCATCAGGTGTGACAGAAGGGACCTAACTCAGCAGCATATTCCCACAGGGTCCTGCTAAATACAGGTGCGGTGAATGACTGACTGACTAGATGAACGAATGAATGGTTGAATGGATGAATGGATGGATGGATGGATGGGTGAATGAGCTGCCATCTCAGGCATGCCCGCTCCTCATCAGAAGTGGGTTTGTGCCTCTGACAGTAGTGATAGTAAGTACTATCCCTGGGCTAAAACCTGAATTGGTCTTTGAGGTGCCCCACCTCCCTTTTCTGCGCCTCTTCCTTCCAGGGCACGCCCCCTTCCACGCACCCGTGGGCCTCTTCCTGCCTAGACTCTCCTGTTCAGTGAAAGGAGATTCAACGAACTCAGTCTCAACAACATGGCGTGAGACATGGGTCGCCTCTTGAGCACATACACATTTTGAGGCGGCCCTCCCACCACCCTGCACCCATAATGCTTAGCCCACAGAAATAAACTGTTAATGCTGAAGAATCAGACGCAAATGGGAAAATTATCATGGGGTAGCAGGAGCTTTCTGGAGTGGCACAAGTCAAAATGTCTACTTAACCATGGAGACGTGAACCAGTTCCTCACAGTGGCATGGCTGGAGCCAGCTCCCAGCTCTGTCTGTCCCCCTTCTCTTCTCATGCCATGAGGGGCCTTGCAAACATGTGTGGACACCCCAGCCTTCATTTCCAAGGCCCATCCACACGCCTACCAACAGCCACTTCTTTGCCCCCCAGGGGCAAAGGGGCTGTTCTCACTGCTGATGTCGCTCACCCTTGGGAGACCGGGCCCGTGGAGGAGGCCTGCTCAGGCTCCAGAAGCGGGTGGGTGCCTGCCTGGGCAGGGAGTTCTGGATCTCGGTACCTAAGGCCTGATCTAGAGGAGAAGTGACATCAGGGCGGGCATGTCTCCCTAATCCCCCAGACTCCTCACCACAGGCGGGACTCAGCCGGAAGAAAGCCAGAGTGTAGCCCAGGGCCAGCAACCCTCTTCCCAAGGTTCAACTCTCGTGCCCCTGACCTGAGCTGGCCTCTAGAGACAGGTGCTCAGCCCGCGTCAGATGACAGGAGCTGCGTGATCCCACCTGGGTCCTGGGTTGCTGGGCTTTTTGCTCCTCTGGCCCAGGCGGTGGGGTCTCATGGGGCCAGGGGTGTGTTCTGAATTTTCTCTCCCCGGCTCCCCACTCTCCTCACCTCCGACACTCCCCAGAGCTGGAGGCTTCGGCAGAGACAGGGTTTCCGCAGGGCTATTTCTGTCTGGTGCCAGCTGCTCTCCCAGGAGGCTCTTCAGGAGGTCTGATTAAGTTCTTAAAGGCAAGGGAGGGAGGGGGAGATGGAGGGAGGGAGAGAGGCGGGCTGGCCAGATAGATGCCTGAGGAGGCTGGCTTATTCCAGGGCCTCCCCAGCACCCGACCCAGCTGAGACCCAGTGTGAGTCTGTGTTGTCACCGAGCATCTGGGGAACAAGGTGATGGCAGGTGTGGTCTGATAAAGATGCCCAGAGATTCATCTCAACAGCAAAAGTGGTCACTAGGTGCTCTGCATAGTTGGTATTCTGCTCCCTCTCTCTGGATTAACCCCCGTGGCAGAGCCCACCTCCCCAGTGTAGCCTTCAAGACCCCTCACACTCCTGCTCACTGCTGGGCCATGGCAGCAAGCACCATGGCGACTCTGGAACTTTCCCCTGAGGAATGCCTGCTTCCCATTCAGTCAGCAGCACCTACGATCTGCCCCCAATGCATGGACTGAATACTTGTTTTTAAAAAATTAGGACATTTGAGGAAATTTGAATATGAGCTGAAGGTTAAAAAAATGTTGGTTATCTTAGGTTTAAAAAATAGTTTTATGGTTATAGGGGAATATTGACAAATAGCCCATCTTAAGAGGTGATGCTGCAGTGTTCCTGGCTGAAGTGTTATGATATCTGCAATGTCTTATATTCAAATCCTTCAGAAAATGTTACATATATGTGCGCGCGCGCACACACACACACACACGCAGACATACAGATAGGGCAAATACAGCAGAATATTAACAATTGTTTTAACTAGTGGCAACTTATGGGATTTATTGCACTATTCTTCCAACTTTTCTGCATATTTGAGTGTAGTCATAATTTAAAAGTTGGAAAAAATCGAGCTCAAAACTCACTTTTTGCAGGAAGCCTTCTCAATTCACTCTTCCTGGTGGGCTTGCCTTGTTCTTCAGCCCTGCCCACAGTTCATATTTTACCCCTTAATAGCGCTGTGGCATTTCTCACAGCTGGTTGTGGGTGTTGAGGGAACAAACAGTGGCTTGTGCTGGGCCGGGCTGGGGTCTGAAGACTAAAGGGCCAGGCCTGAGTTCTGACTGGCTCATGACTCAGCAGACACAGATGGGAGTGTGCAGTGTGCCTGCACGGTGCTCTGCGCTCATTGCTGTGGCTCCCTCAGGGAGCCTACGTTCGCGAGAGGGACTGAAACAGAGACACGCAGTCTCGATACTGCTGAGGGGCATGCCCAGTGCTGCAGTCCCTCTGTCTGGAGGGACACAGCTGTGACTGGGCAGGGACCATACAATAAACGGTCCCTTGGTTGATCGCCAATGCAGATGAGGCTGGTGTTGGGGAAGTGCAGGCTTCGGCAGAGAAAATCTGATTTCAATTCCTTGCAGCCTTCCCCTCCCTGCCACAGCTGCCCATGTCCAAGTCACCTTCAATGCTCCTAGCCTCAGTTTCCCCGTCTGTAGCATGGAGTAATAAGGGTACCTACTTCAAGTTACTGTGGTTACTGTGGAGATCAAATAAGGTCATGTTCGTGTAGGTGCAAGAATTCGGTTCATCCTGGTCTGTGACTGTCTGTCCCTCAGCATGGGGATTCTTGCCCTGGGGCCCACAGGGAGGATTTAGAGGTTTATGAACTCAGATTGGAAAAAAAGACCCATCTCTATTTCCACTAACTTTAACTGAGATGCAATATTTCCGCCAGTTACAAACGAGGGCCCCAGACCGCAGCGCTGTCGGTTATGCCTGTGACTTTATCTCCAGCAGAGATCACAGATATTTTCATAATACTGTAACCATGATATTCCTGAAATATCGCCTGAGCTCATCACTACTATGAAATCGTGGTATTTGTTAGACCTGCCACTTGATTTTGTTATTTGACGTGTTGATAGAAAGGCACATATATTAACTTTTTTAAAAAAGAGGTCGATGCTTGCATTTCAATACAGCTGGTTTCTTTTATAATCCTATGAACTTAATTTTCTGTACAGATGTTTTGCTGAGAATGCGTCCACAGGCTTCCAAAGGGGGCGACGACACAAAAAGTAAAGGACCCCTGGCTTGGTGCAAGCTCAACCCCTGGCCTTGCCCCAACCCCAACTTCTTGGGAGCTGAGCCCCCTCCCCGCCCCCACGAAGGAAGAGCTCAGGGGCAGAGCCTCAGTTTACCCCGCGCCAGTAGGAAAGCCCTTGCTTATGCTATCTCTGCTCGTTGGAGTCACTCCCCGAAGCCCTTTCTCTTTCGTTCTCTGCTCTCCCCCTCCTCTTCCTCTCCTCTGCACTACCTTTTCCACCCCTACTCTCTCTGAGCCTTCCTGTCAGCCTATTTTTGAACTTCCCTGAGGATGCAGTCTTTTCCAGGGCGCTCTGGGAGAAGCTACCACCAGCTGTGGCTCGTTAGACACTTAGATACGCTAGAAAAACCACCCCCAGGCCTCAAGGGTAAGAAGAGTGGTCCAGGCAGTGAGCAGTGAGGGGGGGACCAGGGACATCTCAGTGGTGGGAACAATGCAGGTTGTGCCCTTGAAGTTGGAAGCAAGGCTCTGACTCTCCCCGTAGGAGGCCTGAGAGGTTTACCTGCCTCTGGTAAGTAGAGGCAACCAGCCCCTAGCGAGGCAGGGAAGGATGGTTCAGTCCCCACGAAGAAGCTGTTTTCTTGGCACAAAGGGAGCCCCGCCCAGGCTCCACCTCTGCGGTTGGGCTCTAGCAGCTGAGCTGGGCGGCTGCAGGCCAGGGCAAGGGACTGCCCTGCATGCTCCCCAGGACCTGTGGGCACCTGCGCCAGGCTGTCTCAGGACACTCGTTACTTCACCGAGCAGGCAGGGTGGCTCTGCTGAGGCTGGACCCTGAGTCTAGGCAGAGGTGCAGAGAGTAGATGCTCCCCCTTCTGACTGACCTTCCTCCTAGCCCTGTTTTGGCCAAGGTCCAAGGCCAACTTCACAGATTGCCAATTGACCTTATTTTAGTTTGGCATCAGAGAAAAATAATAAAAGTAATCCACCAAGCCAGGCGTGACTGAGCCTGACCTGTGAGCCTCTGACCACTTGACAAACACCTGCTCATCCTTTAGGACCCACCTCCAGCATCAGGAATTCTCTGCAACAGCCCCATGGCCCGCACTGAGGTAGAACTGTGTGCCTGCCGGTGCCTGGCACCAGGGCCTATCATCACGCCATCCATAACAAAGATGTTTCTCACTTTTTTGATTGTTTTTCTCTGTCCTTACTCAGCTGTGAGCTTTGTGAGGACAAGAGAAGACTTTGTTGAATCTGCCTGGTGTGCAGCAGGCGCTTGGTAAGTGGTTCCTGAATGAATGAATGAATGAATGGCGGTCAGTTCTTCTCATTCTGAGGCAGAGATGCAACCAGGAGGGAGCAAGTGCTCAGGTCCGACTGACCATAGCTGGATGGGGCTGACCGCCTCCGAGAAACAGCCCTGATCCCATGGTCGCAGCTCAGGGTCCCTCTCCCTGGAGGCCAGCTCACACTGCTCTGTCTAGGCCCGCTTGCCTGGGCCTGTTAGGGGGGGACTCGCAGACAGCTCTGTGGCTGGGGGACTGAGGCCCACACATCCGCCATGTGTCCTAGTCACTGCTGTGTCCCGAGGGCCTGATTCTGCACCTCAGGCTTAATAGGTGCTCGAGTCACAGCCCTTTGTCCGTGAGAGAACGTCTGATTTGGGAGTCACCTCTCTTCCCCTGCCCGAGTCTTCTCCATAAAAGCAGAAGAGAAAATGCTGGGGCTGGGTCCTCCCAGACAGAGTGTCTGGTTCTGGAGGGGACAATAGCTGTGGCTTCCTATGGCTTCCCCTGCTTTATAAAGCAAAGACAGGCCGCAGCCCGCGGATACTGCAGAGTCCACGGACTCTTGGGGAGCATCTGAGGGCTGACAGGACTTCCCTGTGGCCACCTGCACAAGGGACTCAAGCTGCTCAATAGGCTGTCCCCAGCCCGCCACAGCCCCGAGCCACCCCTCCAGCTGCAAGCTGGTGTGGCCTCTGCCCTAACTTCTAAAGGTACCGTTGCAATCCAGGTACCAAAGCCACTGTCTCCTGGGAGACGCCCCTCTTACCTGGCTTTCTGAGGTCAGCCCTGAGGAGGCGAAAGGTCCAGTGAGAGTCCTGTTTTCTGCTTCCCAGGCTGGGAAAAGAGAGTGTCTGGATCTTTCCAGGGGGAAGCAGAAAGTTCAGCCGGCACGCCTGGGGGACTAGGTGGAAGACACCCCAGGCCGCTCCCTCTTTGCTGCTGCTGGCGGTGGCCTCAGCTTTTCCCTCTCTTCTGTTTCTGAGAAGTTGTGCTGAGAGAAAACAACATGGACCAGAGGAGGGATCCAGCCGTGTGTGTGTGTGTGCGTGCGTGCGTGCGTGTGTGTCCCAGGAGGCTGGAACCACACTCCTCTGAGGCACTGGAGGCGGGCCAGCTCCTGATCTGTGGTTGCCTGGAGACCCACTTAAGCCTCTTTTGTCAGGAGCTGTGTGAAATGCACAGGGAGCCCTCTGACCTGACGCAGACACCTGAGAAGACCTGGGCGAGGAGAGAGGCCCGAGTCCAGATGGCATTCTCAGCGCCTCCCTCCCCAGACACGGACGGGTTGGCAGGAATGGGAAGCAAGACGTTCACTGCACCCCCTGCGGAGCCCTGGGTGGACCTGCTGTGGGCAGATGTTTCCAGCAACGTGGATGGTCCCGACTGGGGGTCTCCTCTTGCTGCCTCCTCCCTCCGCCGGGAGAGGGGCGACCCTGGTACTGAGGGCAGTGGCCTGAAAAGATGTGTCTTCACCCTCGCCTCACACATCCTTCCCTTTCCCTCTTTGCTAATCGAAATTCTCTCCTTCCCTCAAGGCAAGCTCAAGTGCAGAAATTTCTTTGGACTTTCTGGAGGAGGGGCGGGCCTGAGAAGTATTCCAGGGAGGAGAGGGAACAGGAACCGTGATTAGGACTTTGAGGCGCTCGAAGTAACATGCGGGGCTGGCAGGAGCCTCCTGTTGCCGTCTGGCATCTCACACTCACATCTGGGCCTTCAGCCTATCTCGGCGCGCTGGACATTCTGTCACTTGCAGACTATTCTAAGGCCACCTATGGGCCAGCTTGCACCTAAGAGACATTCGGTGCATGAAATGGATGCATGCTGCCCTGCGAGGGACTTGGGGGTTCCGTAATGGGCACTAAGCTGCATTTTAATAGATCTCAGGTGACGTCGTACCAGGTACCAGGTGATGGTTTTGATTTTTATCCTGGGTGATACGCTGCTCTGTACTTGCTCTATGGCTAATTCCATTAGGCTGCCTGCCTTCCCTCCTCAGCCATCTTCTCAAGCGGGGGTCTTACTCCTCTCGACCACCTCACAGCACGACAGTCCCGAAGACTGGGAGGGTCACTTGGGGGATGAGAGACTCACACATTTCGAGTAGCTGAAGTGGATCTCCTCGGACCCACAGTTTCCAACTGGCTTCCACCCCAGAGCCAGCTAAGGCCAGAGCAACCTGCTGCAGGTAACTGGGGGTCCTCACCTCTGAGCGCCCCACCTCCATCCTGGCACGTCCCCGAGGGCAGAAATTCCAAGACATTTCCATGCTCAGGGGAAGGGAGCAGCCAGACCAGCTTTCCTTTTGGGAAAGTTGCTCAAAGTGACCAAGTCTTTCATGCAACATGTATGTCTGGAGCACTTTTCTGTGCGCCACGATGCTAGGAGCCGGCTGAGGATGATGCTCCCTTTCTCCTCCCCTCTCCGTACTTCCCAGCCAAGCCATGAGGCTGGGTCAGACAAGCAGGACACAGCGGTTTTGCAGGAGAGCGGGGAACAGGGACAGTATTAGAGTTCAGGGCTAAAGGCTGTACAATCTTGGGTCTACTACTGATCATTCTGTTTGAATGGAAAAACTCATCCCTTTTCTACAGCCATGCATCAGTCTTAATCCCTTGCCCTCCAACATATTCACAGTTAATGCAAATGAGATCACGGGGGTCAATGTTCTGAGCCCTCAAAAGGAAGATTTTATCACAGCACTGTGCCAAAGCCACACGTGAGCTTCAGACCCTGACCTGTGACTCTGGGGAACATGCACACAGATGGCCAGGTTTTTACATCCTTCCTCCAGACCCAGCTGGCTCCTTCCCTGCACTTCTCGGTGATGCCTATGATCAGGGGAGGGGGCCATGCCCATCCTCCTTCCCTCCCCCGCCTGCCGCCTGGACACCATAACTCCAAGAGAGCTTGCTGTTCGTGTTGACTGCTAATTTATTTTGATTCTTTGGCCTGCATAGGCTTTGTGATTACCCATGCTGAGTGTGAATTTGTACTAGAGAGAGAAGGTGATGGTTGTTTTTCTCTCATTTGGCATCCATGGAAGTTGCTGAAGCGTAAATATGCAGCAAGCGTTCGGATGGAGAAAAGCCAGTGGGGCCATGACGTCGCCTCACAGATGGCATTTGATTAATAAATTGCAGATGTGGAATTATGAAGCTATTGAGTGCAAGGCTGGATTAAAAACCGTGGGGACCCTGGAGAAGAGCCCTGACCCCAGATGTCAGGCTCTCCGTATGGGGGTGTTCTTCCTGCTCCCTCCTCCCTGACTTCCTTTCAGGCTGTGGGGACCGTTCCAAACCGTGTCTAACCACTCAGTTATGCACTGGGTTTTCAGTCCTGCAGGTCGGTTGTGTGGCCCCAAATCCTGAATGAGATTAAATTAAACTGGCATGACATTCAAATGCTCAAACCAGACTTGCATTTTCCACATCTCGGTTCCCTGGGCAGCCCTCCTTCCGCTCCCGCGGCTGCTTTTCCTCTTCCAGGTAAAGAAAGCATCGTGTCTGACCAGGAACGATCAGCTCCCAGCTCCCAGCTCCCAGCTCGGGCTCCTGCTCCTTCTCTGTTCTCTTCTTCCCTCTCTCTCATCCCCATTTAGCCTTGTTCTGTTTAAATATACATGGACTTTAAAATAAAGGGGACTGCGGACAGAACGCATTCCTCGTTCAGTCATTCACAAAGTGTTTATTGACCATATCTGCTCTGTGCTAGACAGCACCCAGTGCCCCATATCCATAGAATTCCCTCACCATTTGACTTCTTTTAGGTTCTGTCCATTGGTTTCACAGACTGATCTGAGGGCCTGTGGCAGAAACGGCTAGCTGTTCACCAAAAACCCATGCCCCTCCTCCAGAGTGTAGACATTTTTCTAGGAAGCAGCTGTCCAGCCGGAGACTTCACTGCCCAGCCTCTCTCACTGCTAGGTAGGTCCGTGTGACAATGGGTTGTGGGCGAGAGGGATGTCTGCCACTGCAAGGGCTGGCTTATAAAAATCTCCCTTGCAACTCTCCATCTTCTGTCTATTCCCTCTTCCTGATGGTCAGCAAGGACTCTGAGGCCCTAGAGCAGCGGTCCCCAACCTTTTTGGCACCAGCGACCGGTGCTCCTCTGGAGATCTAATGCCTGATGATCTGAGATGAAGCCGAGGCGGTGATGCTAGCGCTGGGGAGCAGCTGCAAATACAGACGAAGCTTCACTCAACTCACTCGCTGCTCACCTGCTCTGCGGCCCAGTTCCTAACGAGCCATGGACCGGTACCCGTCTGCAGCCTGGGGGTTGGGGACCCCTGCTAGGAGACTAGAGCCACAATTTTGAAGGAGTCTCCATCTCTAAATTACCACATGGAAAGATGTCCACCAATCACCCACGTAACATTCTAATACGTGCAAGAAATTTGTTGGCTCGAGCCACTGAGATTTGGAGTTTCTGTGTTACAGCAAACGGCGCTACCCTAACGAGTGAGAAGGGCTGGATGTGCAACCCTTTCCTTGGTTCCTGGAAATCAGAGCTCTTCCTGACATGTTCTCTCCCAGGTTTTCCATCTTCATCCCAAAGAAATGAATTACTTCACCCCATATTGCCTCATGCCTTTATGCATGATGCACGCCCCACCCCAAAAGCCCTCTACCTGGGGGAGTCTTCCTTATTTACCAAAGTTTAGATCCAATTATAAAACCTCAGTGAATTTTCCCGTCTCACCAGCTGCTCCCTCCTCTCCACTCTCTGAAACTTAATTCTTACACCGTAGATACGGTCAACCCTCATGACTGGCATATTTGCAAATTTGGCTGCCTGCTAAAATTTATTTGAAATCCCCAAACCAACACTCGTGGCATTTTCGTGGTCATTCTTGACACGTACAAAGCAATGAAAACTTTGACTTGCTCGGAGAGCACTTTCTCAGATGAAGTCGAACAAGGCGACAGACACTCTGCCTTCGTGTATCAGCTCTCAGACCGCAAACAAGTGTCCTTTACGTGGTTTACTTAGTGCCACACTTTCTGCACTTTGTGCTTTTTGTTGGTGATTTCACTGTTTAAAATGCCCCTAAGCGTAGCGCCAAAGAGCCGTCTAGTGTTCCTGAGCACGAGAAGGCTGGGATGCGCCTTACAGAGAAAATACGTGTTACGTGAGCTTAGTTCCAGCATGAGTTACAGTGCTGTTGGCTGTGAGCTCAATGTTAATGAGTCGACAATATATATAAATAAGGTGTCTTTAAACAGAAACACACAGAAAACAAGATTAGGTATTGATCGGTTGACAAAAATGTCATGACCAGAGGCTTGTAGTAAGCTAATTCTGTATTTCCCCTAGGAGCGATGGTTCAGTATTTGCCAATTCAGTGTTTGTAGCACCTTTTAGAACACTACTGCAGATAATGAGGATCACCCGTGCTTCATGCTGATTCCTGAGAACGTGATTCAGCATCTTTGCAGAATAAGAGCTCCCAAGGGGGTCCAAGCCCCAGTATGTGCTAAATACAGATGCTCCTCGACTTACAATGGGGTTATGTCCCGATGAACCCATTGTAAGTTGAAAATATTGTACGTTGACAAGGCATTTAATACACCTAACCCACCGAACATCATAGCTTAGCCTGGCCTCCGTTAAACATTCCCAGAACACTTACGTTCGCCTGGAGTTGGGCAAAATCATCTACGCAGTGACCACACTGTAGAGCATCACTTGTTTACCCTGGTGTTGCTTGGTGACTGGGAGCTGTGGCCCGCTGCACTGCCCAGCATCATGAGAGAGCATCGTACCATATACCACCAGCCTGGGAAAAAATCAAAATTGAAAATTTGAAGTACGGTTTCTACTGAGAGCATATCGCTTTTGCAGCATCGTAAAGTCAAAAAATCGGCAAACCGAATCATCATAAGTGGGGAACTTATCGTACATGCTTGTCATGTACATGATTTGAAGAACGTGACAGCTGGAGCACCTGGAACCTGGCGCCTGTGTCACGCAAACGCCACAGACCTGCCCCCTAAGGAGCCCCAAGAGATGATTGTCACAGGCTCAAGGACCCGCAGACAACAGACGTAAGCCAGGCGGGAGTGCACTGTGAGGTGCTGAGGCCACCCACACGTCAGAGCACACGCCTGCCAGACAGGTGGGTAAAGTCAGAGGGTGGTCTGGGAGACTGGCACTCTACATTCTACATTCCGGTCCGGGCGGTGTAGGCCTAAGAAGCGTGGAGAATGAGGGGGAGGGTAGAGTTGTTTGGGAATTCTGACTCAGATGGCGGGGAGCAGCCTGGAGGGGACGCGGACATGGCTTCGGACGTGTGGAGGTGGAGTCTTCATGGCCTCTGAGAGGAGAGGTCTAGTGAGCAGCTCCACATGCAGAAGGAAGGGTTTGGCTGAAGACACAGATCTGGGGGTCACCAGGGGTAGAGGTACAACCTTGGGCACAGGTGAGCAAACTGAGGTCACACAGGATCAGAAGAGGAGAGGGCCTGGGACTGACTCACAGGGCCGGCGGAGGAACAGGCTGAGAAAGAGTGGGAGAGCCTCACGCCGTGGGCTTATTTCCCGGCTGCATTCCCACCAAGTCCACACGGGGGGAATCAGTACACATTTTTTGGTAACATGTCTCCCTACTGTTCTGACAGCATCTGGGGCCCTGGCAAAATTCTAGACTGTGTTAAACAAGTGGTAAGCGAGAATCAGAAAAGGGAGTGGACATCAAGCGTGTTAGCTGGTGTCTATCGACAGTAGGTCGGGGAAAGACACCCCAGAGAGACAGGAAGGCTGCTCGGGGACCTGTGATGCCTCCAGCGCCCCTATTATATCCCCTTTTCTCTCTTCCACTTCCGGGACAGTTCTGTTTAAGCTCAGGGTTTCCTTTAACTGACAACATCCCAACTCAAGCTCACAGTCCCTGAGGCTGAGGAAGCCCACTGGGCCCATATGCCAGTGTCCTCCCCAAGTGTGGGGCACTTAGTATCACTGAGGACAATTTTCAACCAAATGGAAGTGGCACCCAGAAGATAAATGCTCCAGACTCCCGCTCATCAAGTAGACAGTTCTGGAAGGCATACTGTTACAATTCCCAGGAGGCCCCCAGGGAGTTGCACCCTGTCGCGCTCGGCAGTGGCCTTGATAACACCCCCCCCAACCCTGCTGGTTTTCCTCCCTGCTGCCTCACTCCCCTTGTGCCCTCGCTCCTGTTTCCCGGGTCACCTCCCAAGTCCCACGATCTGCACCCAAGTTCTTGTCCAGGGCTCTGCTTCTGAGAAAGTCAGAGAGAAAAAAATCAAGAATGTGGGGTTGTCTGTGATGTGAAATGCCACCAAAGTGTCCAGTAGAATGATGTCTAGGAAGAGCGACTAGCAACAGGAGGTGTGGCAAGTCACTGGGGGACATGCCGTTAGCCATGGGGGCGGGAGGAGTCCCCAGGTCTGCCACCCTAGCACGCAGATTCCTTCTTCTCTTTGCGACTCTTAACACGAGGCTCAATGCCTCCTCAGTCTTCTGGAAGAAGCGTCATTCTCTAAACCAGAGTTTACTGAAGGTTTTGTAGACAAGCTGAGTGAGGGGGTTTTCACTGCACCCTGCACTGCAAACCGTGCCATTTCCTCTTTGACACTGACTCTTCTCAGCCCCTCTCCCCAGCCACCACCAGGTCCCCTCTCTCTGACCTCTGGGCCCTCTGCCCTGCTGGCTCCTGCCTCACCACTCCTGGACACCCTTCCTCCACATAGCCAGGCCACCCACCTCTCACAGCAGCCACCTCCCTGAGGGCTGGGCTCATACCTTCACTGATGCTGAGAGGTGAGCCACAGCGTTGGGGCTCGAGCCCTGAGTGACCCTGTCCTCCTTGGGGTTCCCTCTTCAGCAGTGGGTCTCCTCCCGCAGCAGCCTGTTATAGAGAAGACCTGCCAAAGACAAGAGCGTGGCTGATCTAACATAGCCCTTTCCCACAGGCCAGAGCGGGGGCCTTGCCGTTGCTCTGGAACAACCCCCAAGACGTTCTCTGATGGAATCATAAATGGCTGGAATTCACAGGGAACTCTCAGTGACGTTGACATCCACCACACCCACCCCTCCGGGCACACACCAGCCCACATTCATTCCCCCCTACCCGGACAAAGGTTCACTAGGCACCTACTTTGTGCCAGCCCCAGGGCTTGGTGCCAAGGGTGGAGGTGGGGAAAGCAGGCTCATCCGTGTCCCCGGGGGCTCCCAGCCAGAGGAGGGGTGCAAGGCTGTGTGCCAATCGGCTGTGGGTGCTGCAGAGATCCAGGGATGCCCCAGAGAGCAGATCCTGGCCTCCCGGCTCCCACTCCCTCTCCTATACTATACACATCTCTCTCCTGCCCCTGCATTGCCCTCCTGAGAAGCCCAGAATGCCAGAGCAGCAAGGAGTTGAGATGCCCTTTACTCCCACACCTGCTGAGAAAGTGAGTTCAGAAAGGCAAGCAACTGGCTCATGCAGCACAGCGAGCGAGTAACAAAGCCAGAGTGATAACCTGTGCTCTTTCCTTCCAAATCTCCGCCGCGTGCACTGCCGCTTTCACGTGTGACAAGCGCTTTCATCTGGAGGGGATGATGAGGTGGTGCATGTGTCGAGTAGAACTCTGTTACTTACGCTGTTTGGAAAAGCAGAGTCTTCCAAACGGTAGGTGCCCTTGGTGGGCTACTCAAGGAGAGACCTCAGTGACAGGAAGGATGGGGATTGGACGTGAAATCAGGAGCTGTGGTACTGCTGAGCCAAAGCTGAGCGCCTGTGCCGTGAGACCCTGCACTGGCTGCTGGAAACTGCCAGAAGGCAGCAGCAGGCTCTCCAGAGTTTTGTTCGACCACGCCCAGAAGATAAACCAAAGGCACTTAACTGCCTCCTGCCAAACAACCAGCAAGGGGACACGGAAGGACGGAGCCATCCCCCCAACCACAGAGGAGCAGAGGGGCTAACCACGCCCTTGAGTCTTTTCCCAGAAGATAAACCAAAGGCACTTAACTGCCTGCCTCCTGCCAAACAACCAGCGAGGGGACACGGAAGGACAGAGCCATCCCCCCAACCACAGAGGAGCAGAGGGGCTGCAGGCCGGTGTCCGCACTGCAGCCTTCTCACCGGGGCAGGAGGCTCAGTGCCTTGTGAAGGATGCCGGCCGCCTGGAATCCCTGGAAACCTCGTGGGGAGGGGAATTGCAAACAGGAACTGAAAAACTAAGATTCAAAAACTTGCTCTGGCACATACTAGAAGAAACTTAGCTGTCTGGCAGTGGAGCAGCCACTTACAAATTATGGTACATCAGTATCCCAGACTTTATCCAGCCACGAGACAGTAATAGCGAGAAAACTTGCTTCTAGCCTCCCATCCGGTGAGAAACAGTGGAACCCACCATGGCGGGCGTGTTCGTGGACAGAGGCAGAGAGATCGAGTGCACAGAAAACATTTGTGCCGTGGTGGAATCAACTTAACACCTTCGGTGAAGAAAATGACTGTACGGCTCTTTTCAAAATGTTCAAATCGATGTGGGAAGTGTAAAGGAATCTAAGATGGCTGCCTCGTCCTGGAGGAACTTTTCCTAACCTCCTTTGTTCCCAGGACCTTACCTTTCCCGCGCGCGAAACAGGACGTCGCCAGGTATGCGGAAGCGGTCAAGGTATAAACCTACCTGCCCGCCTTTGTTCGGGGCTCAGACTCCGGAGAGGGACTCCTCTGAGCCGCCGGCATAAACAAACCTCCTTCAATTCTTAGCTCGCTGCGTGCCGC
>NW_006432945.1:2922522-2931471 GCF_000325575.1 Pteropus alecto
GGCTGATCTTGGCTGGCCCTGCTCTATTGTTTCCCCCAGACTCTGAGTGGTGATAACAAGGAGATTCGGCAGATCCACATCAGACATGGTAAGGCCAGGCCCCACGGACCCAGACAGGCCAACCTTAAGGGTGGAAGGGGAGACTGATCACCTCCCAGGGCAAGTGCCCATCAGACAAGGACCACCAGGGAGGGAATGTTTTAACCTCTGAGAGTGTGCGTATGTGTGTGTGGATCTCAGAGACCTGTCTTCGAGTTTCCAGTCTGTGGCCCCACGGTGAACAACTACGGGGTCTGAGAGGGCCCCAACCTGCGGTTCCGTAGTAACATCATAAGGCATAACGGTGATTCGTCCCTCCAGGGAACGACCAGGCCCGGAGTTTATACGGGTACACCTTAGCCAGGACCGACTCGAGAGAGACGCGGCCAGGCGGGCATCTGAGTGGTCTCTGAAAAGGGACACCCCACCCTTTGTCTGTCTTTGCGGCACCGGCACAGTGGGAAAAACATGGGGTCAGGTCAGAGTAAGGCAACGGTCCTTGAGACTATGTTAAAGAATTTCAGGAAAGGTTTCTCCGGAGACTACGGGGTGAAGTTGAACCCTGGGAAACTCCGAACATTCCGCGAGGTCGAATGGCCTGCCTTTGGAGAATGGCCCTCTGAAGGGGCTCCGGATGTACCCACGGTCCGGCGAGTGTAGAATATAGTGATGGGGAGCTCTGGGTACCCCGACCAGTTCCCCTACATCGACTCCTGCCTGGATATCGCTCAGAGATTGCCCCCATGGGTACGGTTCACATGCATGAGGCAGGGACAGGCCAAGGTCCTCCTCGCCTCTTCCAAGAGGAGAGGAACAGACAAAAACAAGGCCACTGTTCTACCCGAGGACCCAGAGACGAGCGAAGCGTCACCTCCTCCATACATACCACCCCCGCCTACCGCTCCACGGCTGCCAGAGACTCCACCTCCTTCAGTTTCCCCTCCCCCAGAGGCGCCTCCTCCTAAAGACTCCTCCTGCCAAGGCCCAGCCACCTGCCTACGGTCCCGAGCCGCTCTCCAAATGCCTGTACCAGAAAGTCGGGAATCTGTGGTTGGAGACGAGGACGGGACTTTACACCCAGGACGGACGGTGATGTACCATCAGCCGTTCTCAACCACCGATCTCCTGAATTGGAAGTACAATACCCCCTCCTACTCGGACAAACCCCAAGAGATGGTTGAGATGATGGAGCCTCTGTTCCAGACACACCGACCTACCTGGGATGACTGTCAGCAGTTACTCAAGACCCTCTTCACGACAGAGGAAGGAAGATGTGTCCTGAGGGGACTAGGCAATATCTAGAGGAAAATGTCCCAGCCGGGTCAGCAGACCCTGAGAGATGAGCCCAAAAGGCAGCACCTGATGAGAGGCCAAACTGGGACTTCGCTACCGAAGAAGGACGGGTTCACATCCAGAGGTGCCAAGAAGCCTTTCTTGCAGATGTAAAGGCATGGGCCAAAACACCCTGGAACATGGCCAAGATCTCCTCGGCAGTTCAGGAAGCCAATGAAACCCCTGTAGATTTCTATGAAAGACTCTGTGAGGCCTATCGAGTTTATACACCCTTCGACCCGGAGGCTGCAGCCAACCAACATATGGTCAATGCTGCTTTTGTAGCCAAAACTGCCGCAGATATTCGAAGAAAGCTCCAGAAGCTAGAAGGATTTGCCAGGATGAACGTCACTCAACTTCTAGACATAGCCCACAAGGTCTATGCAAACCGAGATGTCACCGCAGAACGGGAGGCCCGGAGCGTTTGCAGAGAAAAAGCAGCCCTGCTGGCAGTGGCCCCAAGGGACAACAAGGGGTCAGGGCCCTGAGGAGGGGGAAAGGAGCACACCCCAAGGGCAGAACCTGAGAAGCCCAGATCGTGGACCCTGGGAGCCCACGGTCAGAGCACATGTGGGGGGCCAACCTGCGTCTTTTATGGTAGACACCGGAGTTGAGCGTCCGGTTGTCACTTCTCCAGTAGCCCCGCTGGGTAAAAGGACTGCAATGTCCTGGGAGCTACTGGGGGAAGAGCCATCCAACAACCTTTTTGCAAAGCTCATGCTTGGGAATTCAGGGGACATAGGATCCAACATGAGTTCCTCTACCTGCCTGACTGCCCAATACCTCTCCAAGTTAGAAGCCCAAATAACTTTTGAACAAGGAGGGAAAAATACCTTGAGCTTGAAGGGTCCAAAATAAGATACTGCACTGGCGATGGCCATTTCGGTACCCCAGGAGGAGGAATGGACTCCGTTTCGCTCCTAGGAAGAACAAGGCAACCCTCCCGAGTATCAGATCAAGATAATCCATCCGGACGAGCAATGAATCGACCTCCCGTAATAGTTGGCTTAACCCCTGGAGCCGTCCCTCAACGCCAGTACCCCATTCCCCAGACGGCCCGACTAAGCATACAGGAACATCTGATTCACCTCAGAGAACATGGGATTCTCATTGAATGCCAGTCTCCATGGAACACACCACTGCTGCCAGTCAAAAAACCGGGGGAAGGAAACCAGCCAGTGCAGGATCTCCAACTAATCAACAAGGCTACGATAACCCTACACCCGCTGGTGCCCAATCCATACACCCTCCTCGGACAACTTCCTGCCACGGCCGAATGATTCACCTGCCTGGACCTCAAGGATGCTTTCTTCTGCCTACGGCTGGCACCCCAAAGTCAGCTTCTGTTTGCCTTTGAGTGGCAGGAGCCCAACACTGGCAGGCACCTGCAACTGACCTGGACTAGGTTCCCACAAGGTTTTAAGAACTCACCGACATTGTTTGGGGAAGCATTCGCAGCTGACTTGGCTGCGTTCCCCAGAGAGGAGACCCGGTGTACTTTTCTCCAGTATGTGGATGATCTATCTCCTGCTTGCTGGGGAAACTGAGGAAGATCATGTAACAGGAACACAAATATTACTGGAACTCCTGACTACCTGTGGGTACAAAGTCTCATGGAAGAAAGCTCAGATTTGCAGAACTCAGGTCCCATACCTGGTATTCCTCCTCAGTCAAGGAAAACAGGCCCTAGGACCTGAGCGGAAAGTAGTGATAACCTCCGTTGCTCAGCCAGGAACTAAGAAGGGCTTACGTGAATTCCTTGGAGTGGCTGGTTTCTGCCGCATCTGGATCCCTGGGTACTCAGCTCTTGCCCGACCTCTGTACAATCTCTTAACTGGGCCTGAATCGGGTTCCTTAAATTAGACTCAAGAGGCAAGGGACACCTTTCAGGAAATAAAGAGGTCCCTCGGGCAGGCCCTGGCCCTCAGCCTACCAGATGTTGAAAGGGACTTCAATCTGTTGGTCCATGAGAAGGACAAGTCGCCCTAGGAGTGTTGACTCAAACAGTAGAGACATGGCAGAGGTCTATAGCATATCTATCCAAAAAGTTGGACTCGATCGCCTCCGGGTGGCCACAGCCATGTTAGTTCCAGTGGCAAACTCACCCTGGGGCAGGAACTGCATGTAAAAGTTCCCCATGCAGTCACCACCTTAATGAACAGTCAGGGACATTGGTTCCTCTTTAATGCAAGACTAACACAGTATCAGGGGATGCTATGTGAAAACCCCCGCATCACCCTTGAAACTGTAAGAACTCTCAACCCTGCTACCTTCCTCCCTACTGAGAAAGGAGAGCCAGACCATGATTGTGAGGAGGTGACTAATGAGGTCTACGCCAGCAGGCCAGACCTCAAGGACCAACCCATCTCCAACCCCGAACTAATCCTGTTCTGTGATGGGAGCAGCTTCTTAAAAGAAGGACAACACCAGGCCGGGTATGCTGTAACTACCCGGCAAGAAATCATTTCCAGCCGGGTGGTCAGCACAATGAGCTGAGCTGCACGCACTAGCCTGAGCCCTTGAAGTGGGCAAGGGAAAAAGGACTAATATCTATGCAGATTCCCGCTATGCCTTTGCTACTGTTCACATCCGTGGGGCCATCTACAAGGAAAGAGGCCTCTTAAGGGCGGGATGAAAAACTATCAAAAACAGGGAAGAGATCCTGAAACTTCTTGAGGTCATATGGCTACCTAAGGAGGTTGCCATCATGCACTGTCAGAAAGGAGATGACCCAATAACAGAGGGCAATCGCTTGGCGGACAAGGTGGCCAAAACTGCAGCTCAACAGGCGCCCCCCAAAGAAAAGACTGGCCTTGTAGCACCTGCTCTCACCTTGGAAGATCAGCCACCTCCCCACACTCCAGAGGAGGACCAGTGGGCAAAATCTGAGGGGGGCTGCAAGACTTAAAGGACATGGGTGGAAGTCACCAACGGGACAAATCTTTGTCCCTGTACTCTTTGGTCCCTCCTTAGTGGCTGAATACCATCAATTCACCCACCTAGGGAAAACTGCCCTGGAAGCTCTGATGAAGAAATAATACAATATAAGTCAACTTTCTGCCTTATGTAACAAGATATCTAGTAGGTGCCTGATTTGTGCCAAGAACAACCCCCGAATGGCACCCAGGGCACCACCTGGAGTACAAAGGCCTGGAACCAGCCCTTTTGAAGACTTAGAAATAGACTTTCCTGAAGTCCTGCCTAGCCGAGGCTGCACAAACCTAGCAGTATTAGTCTGCACATACTCTGGATGGGTAGAAGCTATTCCTACGAGGACCAAACGGAGTAGAGAAATAGTAAAGATCCTGTTCCGGGAGATAGTACCCAGGTTTGGGTTGTCACTTAGCATCCACAGGGACAAAGGACCCGCCTTTGTAGCAGAGCTTACCCAGAACCTGTCTCAGGCCCTAGGCATTAAACGGTTGCTCCATACAGCATATCGACCCGAAAGCTCAGGGAAAGTAGAATGCATGAACCGTAACCTTAAGGGCATTCTCGCCAAGTTTAGCCAAGAGACTGGTCTCCCTTGGCTGGACCTTCTCCCTTTAGCCCTGCTTCAAGCCCGAAGTACTCCCAACAAAGTGGGGCTTTCTCCCTTTGAACTAGTATATGGGAGGCCTCCTTCATGCTTAGGAAGCATCCCAGGAGATTTACATCAGATAGGCCACCGGGACCTCTCCCAACAGCTTCAGAGTCTAGGGACTATCTTAACCCAACTAAGGGAATACACTCTGGAGTGGGTCCCTATACTGCTTGGGACACCAGTCCACTCCCATAAACCCGGGGACACAGTATGGGTAAAGGATTAAAAAAAGGAGGCTCTACAGCCACAGTGGATGGGCCCCTACACAGTTATACTAACCACACCTACTGCTCTTCAGGTAACCGAAATAACTCCTTGGATACATTATTCTAGGGTCAAGAAAGCCGACCTTCCAGATAACGAGTGGACAAGCCAGCCGAATCCACAGAATCCACTCTGCCTCTGCATGAAGAAGCGGAGCCCCGATGAGTCCACATGACCTAGGCGCTCTCATAACTATTAGCTTAATCTCTTTTGTATTAGGAATTGGACTGGCAATCGTCTCCCCAAGGAACTTTCAGCGGTCGCTGTTGACGATCTCCTTCTGGTCTTTTGTAGGCTTGCTTGCCACCCTAATTTACCTCCTTCCTCGGACCCTGACCAACGACCGCCAGCAGGACCCTGACCCCCAGATAAGGTCTGCAAGCCCTGCTCTGATCACTCCGTGGGCTGATCAGTCTACGCACGGCCGAAGCTTGAGGATGGCTCCAATCAAGGTGATCATAGTTCTAGGACTCATAAGGACTGTTTGCTCTGCTTCAGGACATTGGGAATTCCAGGTTATTCGGACATGGGGGGATCAAGGGATAGTTAATGCCACTAGGTGGGATGGGCACCGCCACCCTGTTACCCTCCAATTTGATGCTTGTGGGGTAATGGAACCCCAATCATGGACAAATTGTGGTGGGCTAGGATGGGAACGGTATTATGCTACACAACATAAATACCTCTGTTTTAAGTCAAGGCAGAAGGGTGACTGCGATAATATAGGAGAATTCTTCTGCCCCTACTGGAGTTGCCCCCACGCCCATTCGAGGGTTATAAGCAGTGGAGTAAGCCTCCTTAGGCCCCCGGCGAACTGCTCCCTTGGTCATTGCAACCCTATTGCCTATAACATCAGGGACCCAGGGGACCCCAAATGGAGCCAAGAGGTGATAGTTGGGGTCCGGATAGATGGGAAAGGAAGAGATCCAGGAGCTATCATTAAGATAGTCAAGTCCTGGGTAGTCGATCCCACCTCTTGCCTGAGGCTCAAACCCCACAGTGCCGCAGGACGAGCTCCTCCCACAGTTCGTCTCCACCGTTCTCGCCCCCTGCAGACATGGGGCCCTCCTGAATTCCCACTCTGGGAAATTGTCAATGCTACCCATCAACTTCTGCTAGTAGCCAACCCCTCCCTAGGGTCCGACTGCTGGCTTTGCACCTCTGTGACTACCTGGACCTATACAGGCCTTGGAGTAAATGGTATCGTCACCCCCGAGCATTCTGGCCCTGCCTGGCCTGTCTGGCCCTCAGTAACGTTGGTTGGTAATACCACCTGTGTACAAGGTACAGGAACCCAGCCTAATGTAACTGCTAATTGCACCCAAATCTGGCAGCTAAATTCCAGTACCTTGTACCGGCCCCCAAATGGCACGTATTTCTCTTGCTCAGACGGGGTGTACACCCGACTCAACGGGTCATGGTGCAGCTTATGTGCCATAATTATCCTATTGCCTAACCTCTCAGTTGTGTCCGGCTCTGATGGAACCTACCTGGCGGAGCCAGTCGGGCCCCACATTCGCCGAGCACCCATATTAATATCGCTGCTGGCAGGAATCGGGGTAATAGGGGGAACTGCCTCTGGCGGAGCCACAATAGGCGCAGCTAAACATCAGTTCCTTCAACTGTCCACTCAGATAGATACAGACCTCAGTGCCTTAGAGAGTGCTCTGAATACACTCCAAGATCAGGTAGACTCACTGGCAGAGGTTGCTCTGCAGAATAGAAGGGCCCTCGACCTGCTTACCGCCAGCCAAGGGGGCACGTGTCTTTACCTTAAAGAACATTGCTGTTTCTATGCCAATAAGTCTGGAGTCGTACGAGAAACCCTAAGCCAGTTGTGTGCTCGAATCCAGGGGCATATAGCAGAAAGGGAGCAGCAAGGAACATGGTGGGACCCTTTACAATCCTGGGGTTCTTGGCTGGTACTGCTCCTTGGGCCCCTAGTTGGACTTACCTTTGTCCTCACACTGGCACCCTGTCTTCTGCGTTGCCTGTCGAACTTAATCTCAGAACAGGTAGAGGCCATCAAGCTTCGTATGGTCTACTGCCACCCATATGAACCCGTATCCCAACAATCTGATGTGTGATGCGACCCAAACACAAGTTAAGGGCACATCAAAGGGGGGAATGATATGGGAAGTGTAAAGGAATCTAAGATGGCTGCCTCGTCCTGGAGGAACTTTTCCTAACCTTTTTTCCCAAGACCTTACCTTTCCCACGCGCGAAACAGAAGATCGCCAGGTATGCGGAAGCGATCAATGTATAACCTACCTGCCCGCCTTTGTTCAGGGCTCAGACTCTGGAGAGGGACCCCTCTGCGCCGCCAGCATAAATAAACCTCCTTTAATTCTTAGTTCACTGAGTGCCGCTTGGTTCTTCTGAGTACACGGGCCAAAATCCACAACCAAACTGCTGTTATGTTGCTTTTTAAAAACCAGAGTATATACAAAAAAGGACTCTCCAATGAAAAAGGAAGTTTATTCATTTATTTTCTAGCTGGCAGCTTTTCCGTTTCCATTGAGTTTGTATATTTTCTTGACATATGCAAAGCTCAGAGAAAAGTCCAGAGCTTCTTTTGAGCTTACACATTTCTTCAAAGGATGGTAGAATGCAGACTGCCTGCAGATCTTGGTTTTCTTAATAGGCTAAAAAAAGGCCATATGCATAATATTCCAATCTGTAAGAACAAAAGCCTCTCCGTGGACCTAAGGCTGGGAAACATCTCTTAGGGAGAAACTACAAACTATTCGGTCTACGCTGCACTGGGTGAAAACAAGTTGTATCAGACCAGGATTATGAAACTTGACCAATCTGCTTAACAACTTCGCCAAAGAAATATTAAACAGAGTCCAATTTCATAATTCATTACACTCATGAGGAAAAATAAGCTGCAAGCATCTTGCATTTTCCTAGCACCTGACGATTTACGAAACATTTTCATGTTCTTTGTCTCCTTGTACTAACAAATACTGATCCTCCCTCACCAGAGTCCAGTGAGGTGGGCCAGGGGCCGTGAAGCAATCTTGGGTTCACCCTCAGAGTTCCTTGAGCCTCAGGAACCAATTGCCTCCTGGTGTCAGGGATGAGCTGTGCAGAACCATTCTCATCCCTGCCGGAGCTCGGCCTAGAGGCACAGGGCCTTCCTGATGAAGAGGTCGGCTCTGCGAAGACTCATCTCTCGACTTTCAAATCTAGACTCATTGTTTGCTGTGTGATCCTTACTTTGTGTCTCAACTTCTCTGAGCCTCAGCTATAATTTAGGGCTAATAATACTTTCCTTATGGAGTCGTTGTGAGGATTGAAGGACATAATAGCCCTTCAATAAACAGCAGCTAACCCCCGATTGGGATATCTCAAACCGGTTTCTCTGTGTCACTGCATTCAGGGGCATTGCTCACGGTACCAGTCTCTTTAGCTCTCTCTAAGGAGAGACAGCCCCAGAATTCACCCCACCAGCCCAGACCTTACCTCTGGGGTAGGCAGCAGGGAGGTGAACCTTCTGCCTCAATCGTCTGTCCTCCCAGCCAGACTCTGCAGGAGCCCTCAGGACAAGGTGTCACTGGAGCAGACCCAGACTTGTCCCTGGGGGCAGGCTTCTGGCTGTGGAGTGGGGCTCAGCCAGGGTCCCATCTTGTCCTGGCTGGAATCTCTGCCCCTCACAGAACTCCCAGACCGAGCCCAGGGGCCTGGGAAGGCACATCTGGAGACAGGCTTTGCTTCCTGGCTGCAGG
>NW_006432945.1:2931604-2951160 GCF_000325575.1 Pteropus alecto
ACACGGGGCAGAGAAGGCTTGGACTCACCTTCAGGGGCCTCCTGAATCTTGGGGAGACCATCACTCTGACCCCTGTTTGTTTGTGCATACCCAAGTGTAAACATGGCAACAGGAGGTAAAGCTGGCAGCCACATCTTAGACGCCCTTGGCATGCTCTCTCCACTGCGTCCTCTCCCTATCTTCCCAAAGCTGCTGCTTCACGCATGTAGACTAGTTACCTGGTTCCTGGAGGTGTGTGAGTGAGTGTATAAGCCTTGCACAGAGACCCGTGCCGGTCACACAGGTGGTCCATTTCACAGGAGAAAGAGCCAGTCCTCTGTGAGATCTTATCACGTGCCAGGCCCTCTGCAAAGCCACTGACACATCTACCCATCTAATTCTCACAGCAGTCTCATGACAGCGTTCCTAGTATCCCCACTTTGCCAATGAGAAAACTGAGGCTCAGGGAGTAATTGCTGAAAGCTTCGGAGATCAAACTAATAGGCTCCAAAAGTCATGCTCTATATTACAAGAGGACTGGGGTTATTGCCCGTGATTCTGCCGATGGCTGCTCAGAGTCAGAGGCCCCTCAGGCTGGTGGAACAGGGAAGGAGCCTGGTTCTTATGCAGCCTGTGGTTGGGGCCACATTCTCATGGCTTTTGAAAAATGGAGCCAACTCTAGGCAAATATTCTCCTTGCGTCCTGACCTGGAGCCTTGTGGTCCCCAGAACTGCCGGTGGGCTGTCCCCAGACCCATACCTCTTCCACGGTCCTCGTTCACTGGGGCAAATTCAACACCCTCAGCTTCCTTGTCTGATGGACCGTGGGAAGAGCAGGGTCTCTTGCCATACCCAGAGTTCTCTGCTGGCCCCTGAGCGTCCTACCTGTTTATGCGGAAGTCAGATGCCGCACCTGAGAGAGTACCTAGAAAGGCTGCTCAGACAGCTCGGCTGCCCTCCTCCTGCCTGCCCTCAGTCCCCAGGGCCACCCAAGCCGGTCAACATGGCAACAAGAGTCACCTGCCTTCATTACCTGGCATCATCCTGCACTCAAACATCTCTCCCTCATATCCAGCCAGATAGACACTGAGACATTCGAGCTTTGGGCTCCAGCTGGGAGACCAGGTTATTCTATCTGTTACTTTCAGAGTGACTCTGTCCCCAAGGATTTACTGAGGCCTCACTGCCCAAATGCCCTCATCTACTTCTTTGGAGTCCTGAAATTTGTTCAATTACTTTCAGAGTGACTCTGTCCCCAAGGATTCACTGAGGCCTCACTGCCCAAATGCCCCAGCGTGGCCTCATCTACTTCTTTGGAGTCCTGAAATTTGTTCATATCAATTATGCTTGTTTTTAATCCTCCTTTTTCCAGAAACCACCTAATGCATAGTAGACCCTACAATATGATAGTTAGTGAAGTTATTTACTTTGATATTTTTTGAATCCATGCAATACAAGGTCAAATTAATTTTTAAAAAATGAATGCTAAAGCCCAGACTGTGGACTTGAAATGCCATTTACCGCCCAAAACTTATGAGGGCTTCTTAGAGAAGAGGCTGGTTCCAGGTCTGGGCAGGAAATGAACCTAGAACTTCTTGTATTACGTAGCAAGGAAACCGCTAAAGACTGCTAGGGCCCATCGACTGCATGGCGATGTTGAATCGATGCTGAATCAGTGCTGGTCTGATGAAGTACCAGCCCTGTTGGGGAGATGCACATAACGAGGACCAGGGGGCAGCCTCTCAAACATTAGGCAACCCTAGGAGCCGATGGAAGCCTCCAGCCAGCAAGAAGCCAGGGCCCTCAGTCCTTAATTTCAAAGAAATAAATTCTTCCAGCAACTAGAGTGAGCCTGGAAGCAGCCTTCCCCAGTCAAGCTCCCAGATGACAACACATCCCTCTTGGCACCTGGATGGCAGCCTTGAGATCCTAAGCAGAGGACCCAGCTAAATCGTGTCCAGACTCCTGACTTGCAGAAACTGTGAGATAATAAATGTGAATTGTTTGAAGGGGCTCAGTTTGTGGCACTATTGTTGCACTGCAATAAAGCACTAATATAGTCAGGAACTGTCATGTCGGCCACAGGACACAGGGTAGGGAAGACAGCATGCTCCTCCCCGACCCTACTCTCAGCCCAACATCCGTATTCCCAGCTATGCAGACACTGCGGGCCATGGCTCAGACCCAGGGACTGTGGGGGGAGATGAGAAGAAGCTCATGTCTCCTCAAGCCCTCTTCCCCAGAAGGCTGCCCTCCCTCGCTCCTGCCATGCAGCCTTTCTAGACAAAAAGACAGAAAGCAGAATGGTTCCTCACGGACAGGAAGAAGCCAGGGGCTGCTTAGAGACTGACTGGCAGGTGGGCCAGACCAGGGCAGATTGTACGTCTGTGACAGGTCAGCTCATCTGCTCTCTCCAAGGCAAAAATGACTGGGCCACTCGCTTGTAAATTTCCTGGGCAAACGGGGCCTAGTTCCACGGAGGGGCTAATGGAGTTGGATCCATGAAACAGAAAACACCAAAATAAGCAGGAGCAGGTGGAGGCTGAAGAGGCTGGGGGAGGGGCTTGCTCTTTTTTGGTCTGAGGAGGGAGAAACCACTCAGAAGCCTCTGGATGCTCTCGCACTCTGGGGTCCACCAGTCTCAGTGGTCCCTCCCTGCTCCTGCACTATGGCAAGAGCCATTCCACCTCAAGGCCTCCACCTTTGCTGTCTCTGTAGCCTGCGGCATCCATCTTCCAGGCCATCACAAGGCCGGTTCTGTCTCTGCTCCAAAAGGAAAAAATTGCCAGTTCCTCAGAGAGGCCTCCCTGATGTCCCCCCACCCCATAGCTCTATTACTAGGTTTTATTCTCTTCATCATCTATTTTTCTTCGTTATTTGCCTCTACTTGTCTCATGAGAATGCAAACTCAAGCCTGTCTGTCTCATTCAGAGCTGTTCCCTTGAGCACCTAGCGCAATGCCTGACCCCAAGCAGACCCCAATAACTGTTTACTGAATGAAAGAGTCCTCGGTAGATGCAGTCACCATTCAAGGTGCTTCTCTTCTGTCACGGTACCTCACTGGAAGCACAGCGAGGCACACAGGCCGCCGGCTCTGGGGTAATTTCACAGGTTCTGAGCAAACTATTGGGCTTTGAAGCCCGTGTCTGCCTCTTCCTATGTGATCTTGAACAAGTAACTTATCCTCTCTAAACCTCTGCTTCCTCATCCGTAAAACACAATAATAATAAAAGTACCTACCTTGTAGGCTAGTATGAGATTTAAAGGAGATTAGCGCAAAGAGTAACCTGAAGAACTGAAGAAAGAGCCCAAATGTGGAGAGTGTTGGGGGGGCAGGAATCCAAATGATTTGTCTGTACATTTTGGGGTAAAAAATGTAAAAACAGTATTTCCCAGGAATAGATGAGAAAACTGAGGCTTGTCAGTGGGACCTACCCAAAGCTAAATATCTAGTAAGAGACAGAAGAGGATTTACCCCTACCCCTAGATCAGCATGCCTCCACACCCCATGCTCACTCGCCAGAGAGTCAGCTCTATGCCGGTAGACCTCTGCCCCTGCCTCATCTGAGTCAACGGGCTGAGCGAGGGCTTGGCCAAGTTTCAGAAGGAAACCTAGAGAAACAAAGCCATCTACTAGCCCCCTCCCTGGACAGCTCTGGGGGAATTCAGGGCTGCCTGATAGAGAACAGGTGACAGCCAATACCAGTGTCCCCTTTTCAGCGAGGGGGAGACTTACCTGGGAAGTGTGAAGTAGGCAGGGCCAGGGTCGGAGAGCATCTCTTGGCCTTGACTCCAGCCACATGCCTTTCAGGGACATTATGGGGATAGGGGGTGAGTTCTGTCCCTCTGGATCCCAGAACCACCCTTCTCCGATCTGAGGATGGGATGATGGGGAGAGAGGAGGCTGTTGAACACACTTAATATATTGAGCCGCACACTCTGTCGTGTGCATCACGTAAGGTGTCCACTTTGAATCAACTTCAAAGAGGTTCAGTGATTCGCCCACAATCACAGAGCTGGAAAATGGCAAAGCCACGCATCCACTCCACACTGCTTTCACGTGGGGTCCTGGGAAGCCTGAGTTAGGGGCAACGTGGTGAAGCCGCTGAGGGCACGAGCACGGCGTTGGGCTGCCTGAGGTCAAATGCAGCCCCGCCTCTTGCTAGCTGCACAGTCTGGGGAAAATTATTTAATCTCACTGTGCCTTAGTTTCCTTTTCAGCACTTTTCACAGCACCTACTACGTAGGATTGTGTGAGGATTGCATAAAATAAAATACATAAAACATATAACTTGGGGTCTAGAACATGGTGAGTGCCCAATGAAAGCGGAACTATTATTATTGGACTGAATGCTGCATTGAACATGGCTTTCCCAGGGTGTCCGAATGGCGATTCTAGGTGCAGAGAGAAACAAGAGTGATGGAGAGAAGAAAAAAAGAGAGGATGGAACCCTCAGAACTAGCTGCATTTCAACTCATGAAGCTTATCATGCCAGGAATAAAAAAGCATCAGCCACGACACACCGTTACAGCAGAGTAACAATCATAACAACCCTGTCTGGTGGGTACTATTACCTTTATTTTGCAAGAGAAAGTCAAAACTCTGAAACTGTAGGTCCCGCCCAAGTTTGGCAGCAGCATGGGAATTCCAACTGGGTCACAGTCAGTTACTGACCACCTGCAGAGGGGCAAGACTTGGAGGGCAGCAGGGCCTGCAGGATGACCTATATCAGTGGTTCTCAAACTCCAGCAGCAGAATCTCGTTGGAGGACCTGTTAAACAGACTGCTGGGCCCACCCCCAGTTTCTGATTCCGTACGTCTGATTGGGAGTTGGTCTCCAGCCCAGTGCCCTCTAATTGTGAGCAGCAGCGACATCTCGTGGTCAGGAGAAGAACGAACCTCGGGCTCCCTATGAACCTCGTCCCCACGGTGCCCACAGGCCCAGGATGATTGATGCCAGGGCAGCACCGCCCAGATAGAATCTAAGAGGCCCCGTCCGTGCCCCGGAGGGTGCGGGCACCTGCGTGCTTCATTTTACCCTAGAAACGGGGAGATCTAATCTTGTTTCCCGAACCCTCCAGCTTCATTTCAGAACACTTTCATCCTCGTTTTTGTGAGTAAGTTCCTTCTCTGGTCCTTCCGCCTCTTAAACACAAAGGCCTGGGAACCAACGCCTTGAAGTCTCAGCCACAGATGGGATGGTTCTTGAGTCAGGAGGCTGGCTTCTTGAACGGAGTGCCTCACTTAACAATCGCTTCCAGCCCAAAAGAGCATTTGATAACATGAACTATTAACCCTGATAAGCTTGACATCAATCCTTGGCAGAATTTTCTGATGAATGTAGTAATGATCTGCGAACGTGTGGAGAAGGGGGCTCTGCAGGCCTGGGCAGGGCCCCCTTCACGTATTTCCTCTACGCATGTCGTTCACTTGGTAGACGGGGCAGCTGTGGGGGTGTCAAGCAACGTTCAGACTGTGTCTGAAAGGCCTGGGTTTGATTCTCTGCTCTGCCGCTGAGCTGCGAGGCTTGGGCACCTCACCTCAGTTCTCTGTTTATCCGGAAAATGGGAAAGCTGAAATAAATTACACAAAGTGACCTGCGTGTGGAACTTTGGCTTCATGCCAGGAGAAGAAATTAATAATTAACCACCAGGTTAACAAGGACAGTGAGGCGCAGAGGGAGTGGGGTGCAGCCCCCGCCCCCTCAAGTCTGGCTGACCCCAGAGAGAAGAGGGGCACAGGCGGCCCTCCGCAGGGCTCTCGTTGCTCTGCGCTGTGCTCTGCCCGGGGCTGTCACTGCGGCCTCCACCAGCTCCCCATCCTCCGGTCCCAACCTCTCACAGGAACCGGCCACCAGGCTCCCCCGCCAGCATCCTTTATCCACACCTCCCGCGCCAGGTGCCGCTCCTCGGGGCCCTGCAGCTCACAGTCAGCAGGGGGCGCCCGCCCGGCAGGACCCGGGGTGGTGTGACTGCGTGTGAAGGTGGCTGGCGCCTGCCCCAAAACCACAAACCTTCCCCGCTGAGATGACTAGGCCGGTTTAGCTTAGCCTTATCCCTCAACGCCCCGCCCCCTGCCCTGGACAGGCCCGATTTCAAACAGTATCCCTGTGAGGTTATCCAGGGAGACAAGGCCAAGAGGTGGAGAAGGCCAGCCTCTTGCCTAGCCTTATCCAGAGGAACTTTCTGGAATGCTAGAAATATCCTATATCTACACTGTCCAATACAGTAGCTATTTAGCACTGAAAATGCTCAAAATGCACAACTGAGGAATTTTTAATTTCCTTTTTATGAATTTAAATCTAAATAGCCATGTGTGGTTAGCAGCAGCTCCAGTCATGCCACGTCACTCCTTCAGCAGCCCCACCCCTCAAACAAATTGTTCTGGAAAAGATCAGACGACAATTAGCTGATATTAACAGCATGTAACTAACGCAGTGTAAAATATGGTTCCCTCCACCGGATTCAGGACCTGAAGCCAGAGAAACTGGCAGTAGGTTTTGGAGGGGCCGCTCCCAAGGTTCTTGGTGCCCAGGAGAGATTTCCCCATTCTGCTGTGGGACCAGACGACCACCAGTGGAGATGTCAGGAACCCCAGTGTCTCCCACCTCCGAACCCCGGGGAGTTCTGCTTCCGCTGATTCCCCACAGTCATGAAGTCCAAGAGGTCATTGAATCCAGCACCTATCTGCCAGCAGGTCAAAGGTCACTGTGCGTGTTCAGCCAGGTTTCATTTTAAGTGCAATGGAGGCTCTGATGCCACCACGTAGGGCGGGCTGACCCCAGTGCTGTCCTTGCTTTGAGTGGAGTGGGAGAGGATCCCCAGAATGCTGTGGTCTCAGGGATGGGGCCTTAACAGCAGCCTGAGACAGCGGCCCAGATTGACTGTCCCCAGATCTCAGTACCAGCGGGGTGCTAATGTGCCCTCTCGATCCTTGTGCTTCTCCCCAGTGTGACCCTTTGAACCCAGGGGAGTGGCTGAGAGGGTGCATGTGGGTAAAAGGGACAGGCAGTGGGCATTAGGGCAGGAACTGGGGTTGTGGGTACTGAGAGAACAGCGTTCTGATCCCAGTTGGTCACTGCATACCGACGTGATGGCATATAATTTCTGTGTTATGTCAGTTTCCCCAGCTGCAAATGACACTAATATAGTAACAGTCTGAGCTGCCTCCAAGGGTTGCTATAGGGTTCAATCAGATAACAGATGTTCATTCACTAATCCATTCATTCGTTAAATGTTTATTAAGAACTTGCCTGGAAGAGGATCATCCATCTTCTCAGTGGCAGCAGAAAAATGAAGAAGGACTCCCGTGGGAGCCCCTGCCCATGGCATCTTAAACACCAGACACTGGCAATTGTGCACTCTGGCTTAGCATCAGCCTCCCTTAAACTGTGTGAGATGAGGCCTACTAGGGGAGAGGGAGGAGGGACAGAACTAGAGGGAGTAAGGGAAGAATGTGCTGTAGGGAGGAGGCTGGCTCACCCAGGTGGCCTCATCAGGCCCTGTGAGCTCCCTGGCAGCTGCTGGTCCAGACACCGCTGGACTGGTTTCTCCTGGAAGCTCCTGGAGAATTGTCGAGCTGGGCGTGACTTGATAGCCCCGTATCTGCCCAGCCAGCTCGTGGGCTTCTCAGCACCGGCTTCTCAGATTCTTGCCTCCAGTTCTTCTCGCTTCTTCACTCTTGGCCTCACTGTCACTTTCTCCCTTACCTGCCTTCCTCGGCTTTGGAAATGGAGAGGCCTGCGGAAAACCCGCCTAACAGTTCCCCTTAGGAACCAGCTCACTCCTCATTCTGGGCCCAGTCTTCCTGAGGCCTTTCCCTCTGGCAGAAATTCGGCCAAGAGAGCTTATATCAGCCTCGCCTGGTGGTACCATTCAGGCAGCTGAGGAGCTGGGCCAGGGTGAGAAGGTAGGATTCTCTCATCGGAGGCAGGCAAAGTGCTGGGGCGGGCCCCCGCAGGTCGTGAATAGTGAACCAGGCTATGTGGTCAAAACAAGCTGGGACCACGGAAAGCAGAGGTAACAGTTGGTCAAGGGGAGCAAGGATGGTATGGGGCAAGCCTTGTCCCTGGTACGGAAGTGGTAAATATGCTGTCTCTGACAGAAGCTGGCACATCAGCCTGACGTCCCAAAGTATAGACTCAATCTTGACTTGTTATATTTCTCCCATCAGGCTGGGAGCTTCCCAAACACACAAGCCATGTTTCCTCTTCATCTCATACCCCTGACATGTCTCGTAAGAAGTTTGATCCTTTCAAGCTTGATCAGCACTCACTGAGCACCTGCACCCGTGGGCCAAGCCTGCTCCTAGGCATCCTGAGTGGCTCGCCAAGCCAGTCTGGGCTCCAGTTCTACCAGTTAGCAAGCTCGGCCTCCTGGGCATGCAGTATTTGGAGAAGCTCAAGGGCAATTTCTATGCAACTAGGCAAACATCATTCTCCACCTCCTCCTCAAGTTCTGGGACATGTGTGGATCCAGAATCCCTCTCTCTGGATGTTCAGATGAGCCTACTGGTTTCAGCTGGAGGTCAGTCAGTCAGCATTATGGCATAAGTGCCTACTGTGGGCAGAGCTGGGTGCTCAGGGTGTGGTAGTCATCTTTCGTTTTGCCCGCTCACCATCCCATCCCTCCTCTTCTGGCCCGCCCACCTGTAGGCTGGAAGATTCCTACAGGTCCCATCACCGGAAGTAAGCACCTGGTCCAGGCCTGGCCAGTAAGAGATTTCACCCCACCCCACAAATCTGGCCATAGCAATCAGTTTGGGAATCTGCATCAAGACTTCTGCTGAAAATAGTGAGGGGAAAAACTCTCCTCTGGGAGGAGAGCCAAAGCAAGGGACAGAGAAATATGTCCTCGATTCCTGAGGATATCCCTTGAGCTCTGAGAGCTTCTATGCCTGGAATTGGCAAGCTCTGTAAGCAGCCACATCTCCTTTTTTGCCTAAATTGATTTCAGTTGCATTTTCTGTCACTTGGAACTAGAAGGGTGCTGGCCGAGACGAGGAGAGGAGGGTGCAGAGACAAGAGAAAGAGAGGAAGAGAAGTGGTTTTCGCCTTCAGAAAGGTCCCAGGATCGGGGGAAATACAGTTTGCATTCTTGGGTGACTGAACACGTGCTCTTCCATTTTTTAAACGTGTGTGTGTGTGTGACATGTCCATTCAGAAACATTTCTATACTTTTTTATTTCTCTACCAAGTAATACATATTAATAATGAAAAATTTACTAAAAAAGAAAAAAAGAAGGAAGGGCATCTGTATCCCACTATCTACTGTTCTTCTTTTTCAGTGTGTTTAAAGATGACAGTAGGGTCACATTGTACCTATCACCTTAGTCTGTTTTTCTACCCACTTGAACACAGTGACCTTCTTTAGGAACATATAAAAGAAACCATTAGGAGATAATGTTCGTGGCACGACCAAGTTCATATGCATCTCACCGTGGAGCTTCCTATCTTGTTTCAGAAAGAGGCACAGGGAGTCGCCTGTGGACCAAAAAAGCGGTGATTTTTCTCCATCGTGTCATCTTCAGAGGAAGTCTAAGAAACAGCGCATTCATCAATTTACTCTTTCAAAGAGCAAAAGAGCAAATATTGAGGTGCTTCCACGTGCCAGGCGCTGCACTATGTATTCAAAGTATAGTAAGCAAAGCCAGACATAGTCTCTCCTCTTGTGCAGCGTATAGGAGGGTGAGGAAAAGTCACTCACCAAATACTTGCCACACAAAGGTAAAACATGAGCTGTGACAGGTGCTACAAGAACATAACATGGCAGGATTCGACCCACTGGGGAAGGCTTCCCTGAGAAAGCAAGATTTGGACTGGAATCTAAAGAAAGAAAAGGTGTTAACCAGCCAAGGAAGGGAGGTGAGCGTTTCACGCGGAGGAAGAGCTCAGGGAAAGCACTCTAGCCGGGGAGAGACCAGGGAGGGGCGCTGCGAAGGTCAGGGTGGCTGGGGTGCAGAACGAGGCCTAAGTTTTGTCTTTATCCTAAGAGCAAGAGGAAGCCACTGACGTTTCCCCAAGCAGGTGCGTATGTGACATGACTAGGTCTGCGCTCCGTGAAAGGCAGGTAACTGTATTGTGAAGGATGGATTGGATAGGACCCAAATGGAGTCGGGTGTTTCAGGCAGATGGCTATTGCAGAAGCTGAGATGTGAAAGGTTAGGGTAGATTGCATTAGGATGGTGACATAGGAAGTGGAGATTAGTGTGTGTTCAGGGGGCGGAGTTGGGGGGAGATCTGGAGAAGTATTTAGGAGATAAAATCAGCAGAACTTGGAAATCAGTTGGATATGGAGGGCGTGTGAGGGAGAGAGCTTGTCCAGGGAGATTATTGGATTTCTTCTCAGCTTGCCCAAGTGGGTAGGTGGTGCCAGTCACGGAGCCAAGAAATGCTGTAAGTGAACAAGGCTGAGAATATTGCAAGGTGTTCAGTCTTAGACGCGTTGAGTTGGAAGAACCTTTGAGACATCAAAAAAGAGATGTCAAGTAGGCAGTTGTATGTTTCACCCAGGAGCTCAGAGATGATATATGTGAGTCATTTGCAAATTGTGTGCGTTGATCCACAAAACAATCAGCTGGTGTGGGTTCTGACCCCAGCTCACTGCTCTTTGTCAGTCAAATCGCTGCCCTTTAGGGGACCCAGTGTCCCCAAGTGTTTGATGAGGGGTGGACTAAGGCTCCGTCCAGCTCGAACATTCTCTGCGAACATACGAAAATGAAGCATTGCCCAAACACCCCCTCCCAAAACAAGAGAAAAAGTCTCCCAATTTGGGGAGTTTCTGGTTCTGTTAGATTGGCTGTGGATGTTCTTATTGTGACCTTGGCTGTCCCTTCCCTGGACAGATCGTGGACCATCCTAAGCATCCCAGATTCCCGTTCTTGCGTAGGAAATCCAGGCCCCTCATCCTTGTTTGAATCGAAGAACAAACTGCATAAACTGCGTGGTGCAGGCTGAGGCAGATTCTCTGGGGAAGGTTAAGATCAAAGGTGCAAACTGTGGAACAAGGACGCTTCTGGTCACAGACCCTCCAGGTTGGTTACTCGCCAAGGTTTTCCAGTTCTTCCCTTGCCAGCTCTCCTTTCTGCTCTCTGAACTCTTCCTCAAAAGTGCATTGCTGGGTTTCCATGCCATATTTGCTTATTTCACGAATGATCCAGTTCCTGATGACATCCCAGGTTCTATCAGCCTTTCCTGACCTGAGTAGCCCATGGAATAGTATCTTCCTGGGACTGTCTGACACCCAACTCTCTCTCCTGGGTCCCGGCCAAGAGCTAAGAACCATGTCTGTTATGTGCTAGACACTGGATGTATAAAATGAGCAAAATCCCACCCAAACCCTGGAGAAACCTGCCTTCCAATGGTTTTGAAATGTGACCTGGACTATTTTCCCTTAAATTCATTACCAGCCTCTACTCCATAGTAAAGCCTCTCTTAGCCTTTGAGTTTGTCCCAAAGGTCATTGGTACTGGTGATTATCACTCACTGAGGACTCATTATATACCAGTCTTGATGTGAAGCACGTCACATTTTTTTATCTCATGTAATCTTCAAAACGATCCTTGAAGTAGGTTCTGTTCCTCCCAATTTATTCTTGAGGGCCTGAAAGAGATGAAGTCACCTGCCTGAGTTCAAATGGCGGAGATTCGAACCCAGGTTTGGTCTGACTTGAAATGTCAGGCTCTACCCACTGTACTTCGCCCCGGTTTTCATGGCTGAGTGTTTCCCGACCAATAATTTGGTGTTGGCCACAGGAAAGCAGGAACCTTGTCTTATTCAGCCCTGTCACCAAGAACCTAGAACACTGCCTGGCAATATATTTGTTGAGTCAATTTGAATGAATGAAATACTTTGAGCCCACTCACTATCATCAAGCACAGCTTTGAAAACTACCAACTACAATATGTTAATGATATAATGAGAGTGAATCTCTAGCTGGGGGGGTGGGGTGTCCTTGGGGGATCCTTCAAGTTAAAGGTCCAGAGCAGCAGTTTATTAAGCCATCAGGAAATCGATAGAAATTTACATTTCTCGGTTGCATTTGAATTTCTTCCTTTTATATCAAAGAGCCTAGTTCTGTGCCAAAACTTTCATTTGCCAGCAATCTTTAATAAGGGCAAAAAAGCTTGTTAGCAAACAGTGAAGCAACACTTTCGAGAAGAGTAAATTGAAGCAAAGTTCACCATTTTCTAAAATCGCTTTTCTGCTGAGAACTTTCGGTGTTGACATGGCCGTGTTCGAAGGCTCCCCGGCCCTTCGGGTTAAAGCCCACTCTTCTCCACACTCGCCAGTCCTAACCGTGCCTGCTCTCCGCTCCCCTCCAGCCGTGTGGACCACGCCGGGCTTTCTCCAGACTCGCTCCAGGTCCCGTCCCTGCTTTTCTCTCAGCCTGATCCTCTCTACGTTTCCTCTTTGCCTGGTTAAATTTTATTCATCCTATAAAATCTTCTCGCGTGCCACCACCGCCCCCTACTCCCCAGTAACATAACACAGCGGTTTTTTTCTTGTTTTTATCCCACATTTCACCTACCCAGATACCCTACGTGTTCTAGTCTCCCCGAAACAAGCATAGCGCCTGGCCCGTGCTAGTATCACGAAATAGCATTGCAAGTTGATTGCTTTACCACCTCATCAAGTAGTCATAGCATCATCTACTGAGCACCTGCTACGTGGCAGGCCTCTGATGTGTATCCTTCCTAAGCCTTGCAACCACCTTGCCGAGGAGGTTTGATCACTCCCACTTTAAAATGAAGGGAGCCAGAGCTCAGAGAGTTTCGGTAGCTTGTCAAAGAGCACAGATTTAGAAAGAAGTGGAGCGGGATGTGGGCTCAGGCCTTTCTGACTGGAAAGCCTGTCTGCCTTTCCTGCTAACTCCCAGACTCAAATCACCCAAATCTCTGTCAACTCCAAATTCCAAACTCTAACTCAAAAGAAAACGTGCTTATCAGCTGTGTGACCTTAGGTAAGTCGCTCAGCTCCACTTGGTCTCAGTTTTGTCAAGTATAAAATGGGGGAGAGTGGGCTACGTGACACTGAGGTGCACTATACAGCATCGCGGTGGCATAATCGCACACTTGAGGACAAGATGGCGCTTCGCCTAAAGGCAAACGGCACTGGAGCAGAAGCCGCACTGGAGTCTATCAGGGTTTTCTAATCTGTGGACGTGCACAAAGCCTCGCGAGCATGTGCAGATCCCATCTACGCCTTCCAGCGCCTGCGAGTGTGCACGCAGCCTGTGAGTGTTCCAGGCTGTGCCTGTGCAAAGAGTTCCTGTGGCTGTGCCAGGAAGCCAGGTTGTTTGTTTTCTGGCTCTGGAAATTGACCCCTGCCTCTTCCAGACTGGCCTCTCCTCAGGCGAGTTCCCCAGGAGTTGAATCCATAGCCCGTCTCCGGGGCTCTCACCAGGTCCAACCCGGCCGGCCATTCTCAGATCCGGGGTCCTGAGGCTCCACCAACGCGCCACGCCTTCCCCAGCCCAACACGCTTCCTCCCGCTGCCCCACCGGCCCCTGCCTGCTCCTCAGGCGGTGGAGCTGTTTTCCAGGAGCATAAGGCAGATGTCTCTTTCCCCATCCAGGACAGAGTGAGCCTGTCGGCAACATGGCGGGAGGCTGGGATATCAGTGGAAAGGGGCCCCGAAAAGGCTAACACGGCTACTACGGAGTCATGATTATATGTTCATGATAAACAAATCACGCAGATGACAAGAGAGTGAGCAAAGAAAAGCGAGAGAAAGAAAAAGTGCAAAGAGGGAGTAGCCCCGACGGCTCAGGGTTTGGGATGAAATCTCTTCAGGTCACCAGAGCCTGCCCCAGGACACTCTGGGATTAACCACCTTTGACCAATCCGAAGCCAGGCGGAGTCCAGGCACCCTTAAGCCCACTCGAGAGCCCACTAAGGACCCCTGTTCTCATTTGCTCATGAGCCCGGCCAGCCACTGTGAATGCCTGAGGGCGGGGTCCCGATGGCCCCCTCCTGGGCACCCCAACTGCCCCTCCCCCCTTGTGTCAAGGCTGTGGCTGAAGCAGGGCCAGCTGGGTGGGGGTGCAGGACCACGGAAGAGAAAGGTGTTTGATGTCTAGGCCTGCTTTGAAGCAGGAAAGGAAACTTCACAAGGATTCGGGAGGAGGCACCTCATCTGGCTTCCTTCCTTCCGGCCTCCATCTAGAAAAAAGGCTGGAGCCAGAACGTTTCTCATCCCGACACCCTGTCCCTTTCACCCCCACCCTCCCAGCAGGGGACTCCCCTTCCGCCCACCCTCCCCCACCCCTGGCTTTCTCACCGCGGGGGCCCCATCCTCAGACTCCAGTACGAGGTCCCCACCCCGACGGCCCCCACCAGACCGAGCTGTGGTGAAGGGGGAGCCCCATCCACCTCTCTCCCATCAGCGCTGGGGGAGGCAGCACCTCAGGAGAGGAGGGAGAAGAAACAGTGGGGCCTGGGGGACTCTCCCGGGGAGATACTCTAGACAGTACATAAAAAGCATGCAAATGTAGTGCAAAAATAACTTGCAAATTAGCCCATCTTCCACCTATTCATCCTCAGTGTCCCCGCCCCCCCCCCCAGAGTCCCATGATCCTTTAGGTCCTGAAGGGAAGGCTTTCTTATTCCCTCCATATAACAGCTGGGGGTGGGGGGGAGGTGCGGTGCTTTATTCTCCTCGCCCCTATCCCCATCCTTCCCCTTTCTCACCCCACCTACCCCACCCCACCTACTGCCTGACCTTTGGTGGGTCGTTTGAGAGACCTGGTGACTGCTGCTTTGGCTGTGGCACCTCCAGGAAGGGACCTCTTTGTGGGTTCAGACCTTAAAACAGTAATGGGAAGGAGCAGAACAGGAGGGGCCTCAGGTGCAAGTCCATTCCAAGTTTTAGACTCCTTGGCACTTTGGGGAAGTCTGAAGACTCTCCAGGCAGTGAGTGACTAGAGTGTACTTCGCCTCGGGGGTGGGGGGACAACACCAGGCCAGACCCCTATTATTGTGATGACTTCTACTGCTTACTGTCAACGCTGTTTTATCCTAGGGAAGGAGCCCCTGGAGGCCAGAGTGGGATGCATGATAAAGAAGCAAGAGAGGAGTTTGACTCTGGTTCTGGCTGCAGAATGTACACAGAGATCAAGCAGATGTGGTACGCCCTAAGTGTATACAATCTTTGTTTATCAAAGCAAAACAAAAGAACTGAACTGAAATTGTCAACCAAGTTTAGAATTTAGCTTGGAGAGTTAAATGTAAAGGATTTGCCTGCAGCTACCTGAGTCAGTTTCCTGGGCACTGGTTCTTTTAAGTGAACCGCCTGGGGTCCTGCTCCTGCTGGGAGCTGTCTCAGGCCACCTAAGAGGCATGAAAATGGAGATTTGTCTCCCTGTTCTCACAGTGCCAGGCTGGTTGCCTCTGCCCCCATACCTAGTTCACGACTGACCACCCCAGCAGTGCAAGTTCACTGGGGTCCTGCCTCCTCCCCAGCCCCTTCCCGGGACTGGAAGGAAGGCCCCACACCCAGTGCCTTCCCAAGCTTGACCCGTACTCAGCTGGGCCTGGCAACAGCTCTAGGGTAGGAAGGAAGCCCAGTGACCCCTGAGCTTGAGTCAGCGTGGGACAGGGCCTGCTTTGGCCAATTTCAAAGTCTCTGTAGCCAAGGGAAGGAGCTACTTGGCGTGGGTCTCCAGCTTACTCCAAGGCCCTCCAGGGGAAGAATAACCGAGAATGCCAGGCCTGGAGCCTTGGGGAGAGGGTCCCAGATTCTTCCCATAACAGAGTCCGGAGGGAGCAGAGAGTGGAACCCAGATTTGCCCCTAACCGAATACAGCACTCATAGACAATTGAACCTGCGGCTTCCACACTAGTCACACCTTCCTCGTGGCCTGGCCTCTAGAACGGGAGACAAGTGGCTCTAAGTGATCTTCATCTCAGTACAACATTCTCGTGACACCAAGTAGAATTCCATCCCCACCCCCCTGGGGGGGATTCTCTCTTCCTTCCAAACACTTTCATGAACAGTGACTCTGCGGCCTGCTTTAGTCCCGCTGTTCAATTTATGTTACTATGATCCTTTCAGCTGTAGTCTACGTCTCTTTTTTTTCTGTTCGTTCTCAGAAAAGAGAATACTGAGTCTGCAAGATGTCTCGATAGAATCAGGCAGATGGTCTCCCCGCCCCACACCGCAGCCTCCGGGATCAATCCCGGTCGCGGATCCCAGGAAGCTCCGGCCTCCCCTCAGCGGACTTCTCACTCCTGGAGAATGAGCGGCGTTCGTGAGGCCATTGTGTGCCTCGCCTGTTTAATCGACAGAACATCACGGGGAGGTGTGGGTTCCTACCAGCCGCATTTTACAGACAAGAAAACTAAGGCTTGGAAAGCTCCAACATCTTGTTCTGGGCCTGGCAGTTAGTACAGGACAGAGCCAGGACTGGAAGCAGGGCTGACTGACCCCCTAATGACCACTCTGGGCTCCTTTTAACTTCATTCTCCCCAAGTATCCCTGAGTCTCAGTGGAGAGGTGAGCCCATCAAGGGACACAGTGACCATTCCTTTTTTCTTGACTGTAGACACATTACAGGCAACATCACAGCATCACATCACATCGTGACACCAGTAGGGCGAGCGTCCCTGGAAGACACCTCTCCAAGTTAACTGGGGCAGTCTCCTCTTCCGTTCAGCCCTCTCCATCATCCTTCCCTGTCTGGTTACCGTTTCCTCTGCCAGGAGTCCAAGAATTTTAGTACTTCAGCCTTTTCAAGGGGCCTACAGACATCATGGAACACCTCACCCACCTCTCCTCTCTTCCGGAGACCAGAGTGTTTGACCCATCTCCTTGAAGCAGATATTAATTCTGATAGAAGGGAGGAAGGAAGGAGCTGAGTAGAGGGCATAAGACCAGATTCTACTGTGGTAAGTGGATTTCCAGCCATAAATTCATTCTAGAATAAATAGCACCACCCACCTTTAATGTGTGGTTAGATTGGAGATGTCACCTTGACACCAGCCTAACCTACTAGGGCATCATGGAGCAGCTCTCAGAGCACCTGGACTATTTCATGGGCTGACTGTGGAGAAGCTCTACCCCACAGAACACCCCCAACCCAGCCTCCTGGCACCCCCAACCTCCCACCCCCAGAAATCCTGGCTCCACAAAGAATTCTTGATTCTCTATGAACCAGCGAGAGCTTCACCAGGAGATGGAGATCCTGGCTCCAATACCCAAGGTTTCTGTCCGATCTTGTGGGAAATGACCAGGAAAGTTGGAGGGGGATAAAGCATCATATTCCTGACCTTAAAAACTCTCCAATCTCTCATATGTTGCTGGCAGAAATATAAATTGGTACAATTGGGAAACGTTTTGGCAAACCTAGTAAATCTAAATGTAAGCCTACCTAGCAAGGCAATTTTTTATGGATAGTCAATAGAAATTAGCACTTGCACTCACCAAAAGACATGTGAGGAGTGTTCATCGTAGTTTTATTCTTAATAGCTCCAAATAAAATGACCCAAATGCCCATCAATAGGAGAATGGATAAATTAATTGAAATATAGTTTTAAATGCAGTACAGTAGTGAAGAAGAATGAACTGCAACATAGAGCAACAATCATGAACCTCACTGACATGCTGTTGAGCAGAAGAAGCCAGATACGAAAGAGTACTTACGATATAGTTCCATTTCTATGAAGGTCAAGGACATGCAAACTAAAATACAGCAGTAGCCTCTGCCTGGGGAAGGGTGTTTTCTGGGAGAATGCATGAGAAAGACTCTGGGGTGTGAGAAATACTCTGTATATTTATCTGAGTTGGGGTTTCACCAGTTTATACATATGTTACATGTGTAAAAATCCATCTGGCTGTACACTTGAGATGTGTAAACTTAATTACATAAATTATCTCCTCCCCCCATAAACAACTCCAAAAAGAAGGCAACAAAATATTAGATGGTTTAGTTTGGTTTTTTGTTTCACTGCTGGAAAAAAAAATAGCTAGATGGCTCAAATCTAACCCAAGTCCATCTTACTACACCTAAACACTCCTTCATCATATATGGCTCAGGTAGAAAATAACCGTTCCCCAATGTTTCGGCTAAGTTAGAGACTGGCTCGACTGGCTTCCTGTGTGTGTACATGTGAGCACTTGCATGTGTGCATGTTTGCACGTGTGTGTGTTATATTATGTTCAATCAGACAAGGAAAGGGATTGTGTGTGCATGTGAAAATCCCCTTAACACTGCACCGCCCACAGAGAGATCTATTTCAACAAAATTTATGGTGTGACTACTATGTGCCAGACTATTTTTGAGACTGGGGATATAGCAATAAAAGAAACAAAAACCCAGCTCTAGCGATACCAATCAAGGCTGCGGACAGTGGGCACAAGACAGAGGAAAGATCTCAGGCAGACCCTGCACCCTCTGTGCTTCGCCTTTTCCGCAGCTGCGGCTGGAAAAAAGGGTGAGATGTGCACCAACGGGTCTGCGACCAGCGCTGGGTCACTAACCAACTCTTGCAAATGGCTACACAGGGTTTTAGCTGGTGTGTGAGGTACTGGTCTCCTCAGAGCAGGAAGGGACATTGCCCAAGATGTCAGGTCGGGAAGGAGGTTTCACGAGCTACAGAGTGACCCGTTTTGTTTGATTGCTGGTCTTACCACCTCTTCTCTGTGTCACAGTGGGCAGGTGGCTTAATCCTCTGAGCCTCCTTTTTCTCATCGGTAGAATGGGATGGTCATACCTACCTCAGATTATGGATTAGATGAGAAAGACAAGGGCTTGCTTAACGCACAGTAGTTGTGAAATAGAGTAGCTATTCAAACTAGTTAGAGAGAATTTACAGGTCCAAATGGAGTCATTTACCCACCTCCCTCTCCAACCTGAAGTATGCTGGTTCCCACTTCCTCAGCCTTGCACACAGCTCCTCAGACTCCTACATCCTTTGCCAAATCAGGACACTTCCCACCTTCAAAACCCAAGACATGCCTTCTTCAGCAAGCCTTTCCCAAGTAACTCGTCCCTTCATGGCAAACATCACCACTTCAGACCTCCGCATCTCTGCTGCTAATGGAATCTGCTCTCATGGCTGAACTCTCCTGTTTTTCCTATCAGGCTAGGGGGTGTTTGTGGGCAGGGGCATCACCTCCCGATAGGATTAGTATCCAGGCACCAGCCACTAGGGAGCCTTTCATACGTGACTTTCATGCAGAAGCCATGGTCCTTTGTTTCAAGGTCTTGGCGTGTGCCACTCCCTGGGCTTGGAATGCTTGCTGCTCAGCCTCTCTCACTTCCTACTCTAAGCAAGTTGCCAAAAGAGCTCTTAGACACCTTCCAGAGCTCAGCTTAAATACCACTCCCTCCAGGAAGCCTTCCTTGACTCCCAGGCTGAAATTCCATAGTTTATCCTCTCATGGCATCCAGTAATTCTCCTTCAGAGCACTACTGACAGCTAAAAATAATGAACAGCAGAGCTCCTGTAGTGTTTGTTCCCTATTAAACTGAGGTTCAAAGTGGACAGGTACTTTTTTCTCCGGTATATTCTCAGCACCTAGTTCAGTGCTTGGTGCATAGTAGAAATGTAATAAATGTTAGGAAGGAAGGAAGGAAGG
>NW_006432945.1:2951257-2954473 GCF_000325575.1 Pteropus alecto
GGAAGGAAGGAAGGAAGGAAGGAAGGAAGGAAGGAAGGAAGGAAGGAAGGAAGGAAGGAAGGAAAGAAAGGAACAGCTTCTCTCTGCCACTCCCAGGTTCTAGCATGAATCTGTCCACAGTACACCCTCAGTGGCCAATGAGAAGGGCAAAGTCCTTCTGCTTCCAGCTGAGATGTATTGCTTCCTGGGAACTTGTCTTTTCTTGGTCGAGCCATGAGTCTCTGGGTTTTCCGTTCATTGCAAACCAAACACCTCCTACCCCTTCATCCCACCCTGCCTGGGAACACATTCCCCCGTCAGAGGAAAACCTTCGAAGTGTTTCCCCCACAGAGAGACCAGGCAGCAGGCTGGTACCACGGCAGCAACCACAGGCTAAATATACCCTGCTTTGCATCCTGTTTGCTCTGAAGCACACCTGGCAGACATGCATCACAGGCTGGGAACCGTGCCTCACCTCGCCACTCACCCTCTCCAGCTCCAAGCAGCAGCCCCCACAGGCTCCGTGGAGAGGGCCTGGCTGCATCTCCACATCCACTCTCCACCTCCCCCACCCCACTCCTACTTCACGTCTGTATTTTGTCTTTGCCCACTTCTAACAGGTGGTGGTACCCCCAAAACCTGGAGCAGCAGCCAGAACCCATGGGCTGTACAGGGTGGATCCTCACCCCAGCGGGTCTTGGTCAGGGAAGTGCTGACTCAGGAGGCCCAGGGTCTGGTTACTGCCTGTTCTTTCTGCTGCAACACACCTTCACTTCTCTGAATGTACTCCCGCTGCGATAAAATGGGGGTGGTAGACTGATTATGCCTGTGCTTCCCACCCCTCAAGGTTGTTGTGCAAGCTCACCAGGACAGTGGAGAGGAGACCCTGCAATGAGCTGGCCACCAGGCAGGACACTGAGGCTATAAAGATGAAGGAGACAGTCTCTGCCCTCAAAGAGATGAAGTCATCAGTAAAGAAGCAAAGAGACACTCGGTACGGGGAGAGGGGGTGGGAGGCTGCCACCGACGGGGCCATGATGCACATGAAAGGAGCAGATGCCAAGGACGTGGACACCAGCACGGTATGTGAAAGATCATCGACTGGGAACTCAGCCGAACATATCAAAACTATTGCCCACCAGCTGTGTGAATTTGGGCAAGTCACTGACCCTCTCTGCGCCTGCTCTGTGCTTCGTAGAGGTGTTGTGAAGATGAAGCTATGTAAACGAATGTGTGTAAAGTGCTTAGAACAGTTCTGAGGCACAGAAGGTGCTAAATAACTGTTAGACGCTGTTATGGTTATCATTGTTATTTTCAATTCATTTAACAATTCTGTCCAAGGCTCTGTTTTAGTCACGGGGAACATGTCAGTAAACAAAACAGACTGGGAAAAAACCTGCTCTTGTGGCGTTTATATCTCGAGGCTCCCTGGGAAGAGGAATGTGAGCAGAGGCCCAAAGGAGGTCAGAAGGAGCCGTGGGGTCAGCTGGAGGAATCGTGGTCCAAACTGGAGAGCAGCAAGGGCCTTCTCCGGCATCGCTGTGAAAGGAGAAGGAACAGTTTGGGTGAGAATTAAATTAGAGAACAAAATGCCAGGCATATACTAGGCAAAGAATAAATGTGAGCCCCTCCCTTCCCTCTCTGATCCCACAGGGCTTCTCAGGTCGATAGAGAATTCAGGATATCCAGACCAGAGCGCACCTCCTTCCACAGTTCCACAGCGTCTGCCCAGGGCCCCCCGACAGCTAGGTGGCTGTGGGCCAAAGGCAGGTGCAGCAGGCGGCCACGTGTCCTTGAGAAGACCGAGCAACCTGAACCTGGAGGTCGGAGGGTGAGTATCAGCCCCGCTGCCTTCTAGCTGTGGAGCTCAGCCAGGGACAATAATAACAGTTGTCACTGATGCCAGGCACTTTGTCATCTCAACCTTCCACCAGTGTCGAGGCAGACAAGGAAAGTGAATCTCGGAGAGGCTCCCACAGCTAGAAAGTGGAGAAGCTGAGGCCTGAACCTAATCTGTGGGGCTCCAATGCCCCAGCCATTAGTAAAGTTGCCAGATTTATCAAAAATGAACAAATAAAAGCAAAATAAAAACAGGATATGAGGTTGAATTTTAATTGCAGATCAATAAGAAATCATTCTTTAGTATGTTTGTTCCAAATATCACATTGCACATATTTATGATAAAAAAATTATTCATTGCTCATGTGAAATTTAAATGCAGCCCCAGCGCTCAGCCTCTCTGCCATGTGTCTCCCAGCGTCGGAGGTCATTGCCTCATGGGTGTGTTGGAGAAACTGAGGTAAAGGCACTGAGGAGGCCGAGAAGGTCCCAGCATGCCCTTGGCCGGAGGCAAGCTTTCACTTGAGTGGGGGCTGGGGCTCATCCCAGGCCACCTGTGAGCAGGCAGAGGGCCCCGCTCTAGCTCCTCTCACCAGAAAAGTCCATAGGGCCAAGGTGTGCCCACCCAGAGTCTGTGTCCCGCCACCACACCACAGTGCCTGGAAGTCCTTGTCCAGTGGGCTTGAGCTCACTTACAGGGCTCGTGAGGGTGCCCCACCCTGGGCCTCCTGACAGCCGACCTGATGGTTGGTGGAGACACTCGTGGCAAGGGCTGCCAGGTGAAGCACAGGACACCCAGGTACATTTGAATTTCAGAAATACAGGAATAATTTTTTTAGTATAATTATGTTCCAAATATTGCAACCCTTCCCTGGGCCCAAGGAGTGGCCAGGGGTTGCTGATCGGTAGGGTGTGGACGTGCAGGCTGGGGTGTCCACACGGGCAGTGGCAGCACTGGTGGCCCTTTGAGATACAGGATAGAGCCAGGAGTGGGAGGGGAAGAGGTGGGCCGCATTCGTCCTGCACGGAGCCGCACAAAGGCCTGGGCAGCTTACTATCTCCGCCTTCCCCACCCGCCTCTAAGTTGTCAGTCCTGTGTCCCATCCCTCTGAGGATGGCTCTGAGCTGGGCAGGAGGGAGCTGGCTGGTTCCTCTTCCCTCCACCTGGGGGCCTCCAGTGGTCCAGCCTTGGTCACCAGCCTCACAGCTCCTCCCTCCCTATTCCAACACCATGCCAAGCCTCTGTCTGCCTCTATCCACGTGGTCTCCCCTCCCGCCCCCCAGGTCTATTTTCTCAGGAGGCCCCGAGGGCATCAGCCCTAGAGACGGGCCCAGGAGATTTAGGTAATGGTTGCTCTGGTCTAGACATGTCTGACCCAGCCAGCCCCAGGCAGAGAA
>NW_006432945.1:2954638-2958462 GCF_000325575.1 Pteropus alecto
GGAGAGGCAAGAGTGAGGATGTCTTGCTGGGGGTCCAGATGCCTTCCTTGACCCAATCTAGAACCCTGTGGGAAATACTGCTCTCTCTGCGGAGCAGCACCTCTCCAGGACTGAGGTGGATGGTGAAGACGAGGAGCCCCCACCCTTGGCACCAGGCTGCATGAGGGTCCTTCTCTGATGCCCCCCAAGCCCCGCACCTGCTTCAATCCCGGCGTGAGTTCGGGTGTGTAAAGTGCTTAGAACAGTGCCTGGGACACGTGAGCTCAGTATGCCAGCTGTCGTCATCATCATTATCATTACTTACTACTTACGAGTGACATGTAATGACCCATTTTGATGCTCATCTTGCCCACTGCATAGTGAATCCCTAAGGACTGGGAGGGCCGCTGTTTAGTTCACTGTAATTGGCCCAGGGCCTGGAATGGACAAACATGTGCTCAGTAAATATTAGCTATTGAAAACAATGAATAGTCTCTAATTGTTCCTATTCCGTGTACCCGAATTTCCTCCAGGCCTCTCCATGCTTTGGGCACAGATGACCCACAGTAAAATGTCACTGGCTTTTATTTTTGTTGTGCCCTCTTTCACAAGGCCTCAACCCCCTGCCAGCTCTCAACACTCCGCCATCTCCGCCCCCAACCCTAGATGCCTCCAAGGTTCCTGCCCCACAGGGTGTCACCAGCTACTGCCTCCCATCGCTTGCAGCTTGAGTGTCAGGGCTCTGGACTGTGAGAGTGGACACGTCCCCCCTGAGGGTTACCCTTGGTTGGGGGGGCCAGAGTCTTCATGGAAGCGATCTCCTCATTTTATTTAGAGTCTTCTTCCCAGCAATCAGGCAGCATTGGGCTGGGCTGTCCCCTCCTCTGATGGGCTGCTGGTCACCTCTCCCTTCGCACGTTGAGGGCTTCTTGGGTGAGCTGCTCCATGGCAGCCACAGGAACTTGGAGTAAAACTTCTGTAGGTCAGCGCCACTGGCCAGACATGGCGAATCCTGCCTTAGGTCCATGAGGGACCCCTACGTGGCTGCTCTGAGGAGTCATATGCACACACACCCTCACACACAGTCATACACTCCCACCCTCACATGCACACTCACATGCTCACACCTTCACACTCAAACCCTCACTCTCACACACATACTCATCCACACACCCTCACTCTCACTCAGTCACATATGCTTCTGCCCTCACCCCTTCTGATTCACTAAACTGTCAGCAGCTCACAGATAAGCTATGCTGTGACCAACTCTCAAAGCACATACTGTATTAAGAGTTGTTTATACTTAAGAGCCCCAATTAGTGAGGGACACTGAAATTTTTAAAATCTCTAATCTCCCCCCTTTTTCAAAATCAGCACTGTCCCCGTACATCCCCTTCTTCTAGATCCCCGATGCCCCTTCAGATCCCACCACCTTCTTGGCCCAGAACTTCTGCTGGTTGCTGGAGGCCCCCCACCCCATCAACACCCACAAACCAGAGCTAGGGAGGCCCAACTCCCTCCACCCCCTGGACACTGCTGGGGGCCCTGTCTCTGCGCTCCCTTTGTCTCAGGCCTCCTCCATGTCTCCTCATCTCTTCCCAGGCTCCCCCTGACCCTGCAGGTCTGGCTTTGCTCCCGCACCCCCATCCCGCCCCGCTCCACACCTGCTCCTTCCTGCCTCTCCCTCTCCATCCCACTGGCTCCATCTGAGTCCCTTGCTTCCTTGCCGTCCTCTCCCCTTGCGTGGCAGCCGGTGGCCCTCTCCCTCTCCCCAAAGGGCAGGGCCTTTCAGGGTTCCCCTTCCGAGAGAGCCAGACTCAGGCCTAAGGGACAAGAGTGGCAGGTGGGGGAGGGGCAGGTAGCAAAATAGCTCCTTATCTGAGCATGAGGGAGGCCAGAGCAGAAAGGAACAAGAAAGGCCTCGAGGCCAGAGAAGAGGATGAAAGAACTGCCACCTGTGATGGTGACCATGCCTGGAGTGGGTCCCTGCAGGGAGCCCCTGGCCTGCTTGTCTGGAGTCTGCTGGGCACGGGAGTGGTGAAAGGCAGTGGGCCTTCCCAGGCACCTGGAATTAAAACTCCCACCAGGGGCTTCGAAGGGACAGATGGGGCTCCAAAGACTCTGAGGTAGGTCTTAGCCAAGTCAGACCTGGGGTCGTGTGTCCTTTCCATTCCCAGTTACTTGGGTGCCTTCGGGGAGCTGGACACAGGGCCGCCCCAGGAGGCTCGACCTCTATATGGTCTGAGGGGACCCTCTCCCTCAGCCTCCATGTGTACCACGTGTGCCTCCTTCAAACGGGGCACTAAGCCAGGGGTTCAACAGTAAACAGGGCAATCGCAATGCCGACAGATGGGAGTCTGTGCTGGGTGAGGGCCTGGGGCACGGTGTTCGTCCAAGGGCCAGGCGCTGACCCACCAGGCTTTGGTGGCTTGGTTGTTGGTTTACATAATATGCTCATCGTGGAATGTGACCCAACCTTATCTCCCTTGTCTACCTCTTGCCTACTGTCCCTGTTCCTTGAATGCATGCACCAGCACATGCCACTCTAATCAAGCAGTCCTCATCGGTCCCCCCGCTGCCCCTCGGTGACATCGTGCCATCCTCTCTTCACGTGGATGTCGCTCCACCCACCAACTCTCCACATCCAGTACCCATTTTCTGTGAAGTCCCCCGACCACGGTAAGTCCCCTGGTTCCCTGAGTTTCAGCCTGTGCCCAGCAAGTGCTGATGGCTGCCTATTATTCCACGTGGACTTTCCCAACTCCTGCCGCTGCCCATGGACCAGGCCCGCCTAAGACGTTGTTTTCTGAGACACAAATAAGCATCACCATCATCGTTATGATTTTACTCTATTATCATTATTATTTGTATGAATTCTCCCATAGAAAGAAACGCCCAGTCGAGAAGAGCTTTCAAAGGGCCCTATGTTTCTGGGACGTTATTTCATTGAATCTGCATCGCCCTCGATGAGCATTGTTAGTCCGACCGTCTAGCGAGGGGATCAGCATCTCCGGCACAGCAAAAGCGGCAAGGTGGGATTGGGCACCGCTCGAGGCAGCTGTTCCCGCCCTCCTCCTCCTCGAAGCCGGCTCCTCGCGCGGCGGGCAGCTCGCCCAGCGCCCTCCTGCTTCCCCGGCGGCTCCTTCTCGTCTCCAGGGCTTCTTGACGCGCGAGGCCGCGGGGCCCAGCCCTTGCGCTTTCTCTCTCTGCTCTCACTCTCTCGCGATCTCATTCAGGTTCGTGGCTTCAAACACCGTCTGTAGGATGACACCTCAGAGTGTCATCCAGCCCTGTCTCTGGCTGCCCCCCACTTATCTGCCTAACTGCCTACCTGACATGTCCGACTGGGGCGACCGATGTGGCAGGTGCGGTAGATCCAACCCTGTACTCCTGTTCGCCGCCCCCCAAACCCGCTCTCCTCGTCTTCCTGGTCAGCGATGAAGCTGCAGCGGTTGCTCAGGTCTAATATCCAGGGTCGTCTTCGTCTCCTCTTTTTTCTCTCACCCCCCTAAATCCAATCATGAGGCGACCCGACGGCTCCTCCCTCAACTATATCCAGAACCCAGCTCCCCTTCATCTCCACTGCATCTACCTCGCCCCGGGCCCCGCGGTCTCCCTTGCATATCCCACCAGTCTCCAGTTCCGTTTTCTTCCTCCACGCGCAGAAGCCAGATCATGTCACACCTCCGCTCAGAAATGGCCTTCATTCTCCCGCTCCTAGGTCCGCCCCCGGCCCACGTCCTCATCTCTTCCTCCTCCCCCCACCTCCCTGTCTCCCCCTCCTCTCCAGCCCCTGCTCTGCTACTATTCACCCTCCAGCCTCAGAGCTTTGACCGGGTCGTTCC
>NW_006432945.1:2958495-2984676 GCF_000325575.1 Pteropus alecto
TAATCCCTTCCCTGACGGCCAGAATCACCCCCAGCCCTAGCCGCACATGCACTCCTGGTCCCCCTTTTTTTCGCTCCACTTTGTTTTTATTTCACAGCCTTTATTGTCTAATTTACTTATTTCTTAACAGTTGTTAGGTACGGTCCCTCCAGCCCCCATGAGAAGCAACCTGAGGGCAGGGGTCTCTGTCTTCTTGGTTCACTTCTACATCCCAAGCACCTGTGATAGTACCTAGTGCAGAGAAGATGCTCAATAGCCCTCGAATGGCAAAATAAACAGATTACTGCTTTCTCCTCTTTCACTTCTCCGTGTGCTGGAACTTTACGAGGCTCTATCTCGGGAGTCGGCCAGATAAACATGCTATATTTTTTTAGCCCAGTGACTTAGGATCAAGGAAGGGAAGGCCTTAGAAAGCCAGGGAGCTGCTGGGACAAGTTTGGTTGGTCCAGCTAAAAAAACAACCACTCAGGTCAGACTGAGCTGTGATGGGCCCAGCGGTGACCTCTGCACACGGCCCCTCCCTCGTTGCCCTCCTTGTTCCAAACCCCAGGGACCCAGCTGAGCTTGTCACCAGCCTGCCCATGTCACCTCGCCTGCAGTGTGCCCCACCTACTGCCTCAACCTGTTTCCTCTCATACACTCCTCCCTGCAGCTTCTCCAAACACGTCTCTCCTGAGTTCCACGCGCACACACAGTTCAGAGGATGTCTGCTTTGATCTGGACGCTCCCAGTACGGGAAACAGGCAACTGAAATACCGCTCCGCCCCCACACACGTACACCCCTACACCCCCAGAGGGTTTCTACCACAGGCACTGCTGTGGGGGAAGACTGATTCCATTCGAACCGTAGCTCCACTACCAACTAGCTCTGTGAGTGTAGATGAGCCCACTGTGCTCCTCGAACTTTAATTTCCCCATCTGTAAGGAGGGAAATGCTGCTGTGTTTTAAGGTTATTGTAAAGATTAAAGAGAGTATGTTCATAGAGAATTCAGCACTGCACCTGGCACCCAGTGGGTGCTCAATAATAGTTAACACTCTCTCAAACACCCACTTATTGAGCATCCACTGTGTACCAAGCACTATTATTATTTTTTATTTATTTATTTTTTGAGGTGAGACAACCTTTGGTTGACCTCACAGACCGCAAGGACCTTGTCAGCTTACAATCCCTTATTTTAAAAAATTTTTTTATGCCTACAGCACCTGGTCTTCCTAGGTGGTCTCCTATTCAAATACTAACCAGGCCCAACCCTGCTTAGCTTCCGAGATCAGACGGGATAGGGCTTGCTCAGGGTAGCATGGCCGTAGACTTACCAAGCACTATTAAAGGTACAGGTGGCAAGCCAGCCTCATGGCCCCTCTTAATGGACAGCATCGAGATGAGGGGCTGCAGCCCAGGAGTTCTGCAGGAACTCTGATGTGGATGGCAAACAGACCAAAGAGATAGTGTGTGTGGCTTGAGGGGTGACCTCAGAAATTGCTCTAACTTCTTGTTGTCTGAGAAATGAGTGACATTTATTACGGAGAAATATCAACTGGTGTTGAAAAAAGACAAGGTTATTCAGCAAAACCCATGGCGAGAAAAAGGATTGGGGGGTGGTGGTCAGGGAACTCTAGGGTCAAAACCCAGTTCCAAAGAAAAAAAGACTGGAGGAATGGGCGTTTCTCTGTGTAGGGCTTGCTTTCCCCACACCTTTCATCCACATTCTTTTGCCAATAATGTCACAATAGGCGCCACCTCTAGTCTCCAATATCTCTGACATTAGTGCGGGAGGGCGGCTGGTCACTTAGGAGCAGCTGCATATTGAAGCCATTGTCTCAAGAGGCGCCTTTGCGTTGCGTCTGTGCCTATTGGCACCACACCCCATTCTTCTGTTTCACTATTAAAACATCTGACCTCCCAGCCAGCCGGGCGAGGTGAGTTCCTTCTGGAGAAGGGTGACACTTCTGAATGTCTGTGAAACAAAAACAGGAAAAACTGAGCAGTGTCTGCTGCTGCTGTGAACCTCTAGGCGAAGTTAGGGAGGCCAAGCGTGTCTTCGCCACCCCTGCCTGGCTGTCAAAGCTCTGCTCACTCTCCCTATCCCAAGGCTCCGCATTTAAATCACATGTCTAAATATTCGCAGTTTTGCCTCAAATAGACTGGAATCATGAAGCTCATGATGTTTCCCAAGGATGACCAAAATTTCTTAATCCCCTTCTTTCCTATAATATCGTGTATGGCAACTGATTTTGGGAAACTGATTTTGTGCATTTTTAAATTGCACAAGTGTTTTCAAAAACATGGCTCTAGGGTACGTCAAGGAACATCTAAACAAAAGTGTTGACCGTAGCACAATGTTACACCAAAGTGTGTGTGTGTGTGTGTGTGTGTGTGTGTGTGTGTGTGTGTGTGTGTGTTAATCTCAGCTTTTTTACTTACCTTGGCACCCAGTACAAGGTGCTTGGCCCCCCGAACCTCGCCTGTAACCCATCTTATCTTCCTTCAGTAAGAATCCAAGCACCTTCCATGGCAGGCATCTCTCTAGAGCCTGGGGACACAGCAAACAAAACAAATGAGACCTAATCTGGCATATGGGAGGGCCAATCGGTTACATATCTCAGATTGTTTTAAACATTTAGAAGAAAAATAAAGCAAAGTAAGGGCAGAGTGACCTGCCCTTTCAGCTGCTGTGTAGATCATCTCAATGCCAGGCCTGCCGTAGGGAGTCTAGTTGCCTTGTCTTACCCCATCATCTCCTACAGAAACCCCGACCAAGGGGTGAGTGAGCCCCACTCACATTCCGCAATCATTACGAGTGTGACAGGACCTCAAGGATACTTTTCCATTCCTTCCACAATTACTTATTGAGCCGACTATGCACCAGGCACTGGGGGTGAAGCGGTTGGCCTGCACAGCCTTTGTAATATTGAAGAGTTTTACATAAACGAACATCCTTAGTTCTGGACCTTTCTTGAAAAATTCGAAGCTCTGGCAATACTGAGCATGCTTTCCCTCGGGACAACAATTAGCCGGTGCCAAGAGGTAGATGGCTGCGGACTTGGGAGAGTGTGAACAATCTCTGGCTCACTAGCCCTGTTGTCTCTCACGCTGGTCAGCTTCATTTCTCTGCCTGGTGTGAGGGTCATTTATTTGAGTTTGCAAACCCTGACTCACGTTGTCACCATAGCGAATACATGCAAACTGAGATAAGAGTGCTGAAAAAAACCAAAAACATATCATGAAGGAGTCTGACTTAGAAGACTAACATCAAGTTTTTGAAATTCCTCCCACAGGGAAGTAGAGTCTATGTGCCTCTCCTCGAATCTGGGTGGCTCGTGCCTGCTTCAGCCAACAGAGTCCAGTGGAAGTATCGATAGGCGACTTCAGAGGTTAGATTATAAGGGCCGGGTGCTTTGTTCCCTGGAACACTCACTTCTGGAGCCCTGAGCTACCGTGTTTGGAGTCCGATGGCCTTGGCACCGCCCTGCCATCAGGCACGCTAGTCGACAGGCGCAGCTGAGCCCAGCCTTTGAACTGCCCCGGTCCAGGCAGCAAACATGCGAGTGTTGACGTAAGAACGTCCAAACCCGTAAGGATTTCTTACAAGAGTTTATGTGAGCCAAGCTGACCACATGCCAGGAGGCAAGATCTCAAATATTCTGGAGATGACAGTTTTGCAGTTTCTTTTATACATTTGGAATTTGAAAAGGGAACGTAAGGGAGATGGGAAAAAGCAAGGTACAGGGTAGTTAGCAAGATTATGTGTTCCCATCCTCTCTTGACCCCATCAGCCCTTTCCTCTCCCCTCTCCACGAAACACACCTCGAGATGACCTATTACTTGCCAAACAATTGATTCTCAGCTCCCATGTCACTGGGTCCCTTGGGACTGTCTAACCTAGTTGATCATTCATTCCTTGAAGCGCTTTCATGCCCCGGCTTCCGGGTCCCCACCCGCTCCTGGTTTTCCTTCCCCCGCACTGGGTGCTCCTTCTCTGTGTCATTTGCTGGCTCTTTCTCCTCTTCCTGACCTCCAAGTATTGAAGGGCTCCGTCCTTGAACTTCTCTCTTCTGTCTCCTCGAGAACCCACTGAGGTTGGCGGTCATGAATTTAAATAAGGCCAATCCTCAACCAGGCTCATGGCTTTAAATACCTCCTACAGCTGAGGACTCTAAATTTATGTCTCCAGCCAAATCCAGACTCAAACACCCAAATGTCTGTTTGACACCTTCCCTGGAATGTTTAAGAGTCATCTCAAACTTATCAGGTCCAACACCAAGTTCTTGATCTTGCCCCCAGAACCCGCTTCTCCTGTAGTCTCCCATCTCTGTAGGCGGCAGGTCCCTCCTTCTAGTTGTTTGGACCAAGAGCTTGGAGTCAACTCTGACTCTTCCATTTCTCTCATACCCACATCCAACCTGCCAGGCAGTCCTGACGACTTTGCCAAGTGCATCTGGAACCCGGCCACCGTTTGCCACCTTCACCATTGGGATTGGGTCCGAGCCACCATCATCCTCTCTGGGATCATTAACCAGTCACCCTAATCCTACTTCATTTTGTTCTCAACAAAGCAATCAGAAGATCCATTTAAAACAAGTCAGACCATATCATTTCTTATCTCACTCAGAATGAAAGCTGAAGTGCAAACATCTTGGTACTTATTTGATCCCATCTTCCAACCCCCATTCTGTTGCGGCCACACTGGCCTCCTTGTTGTTCTTAAGCATAGAAAGCATGTTCCTGTCCCAAGACCTTTGCACTTGCCAGTCTCTCTGTAGTGCCCTTCTCCAGACGTCTGACTTGCCCCTTCCCTTCTTTTAGGCCTTTCCTCAAATGGCACATTGTGAGGCTATTGTTGATTTTCCTTATAAAACAGGACCCCCTTCCCCCTTCCTCTGTGTGTTTTTCTCCTTAACATTTATTGCCAGCCAATTTGCTATACATTTTACTTCTCTCCCCCTACTCTAGTGTAAACATCACGAGGGCACGGACTTTCCTTGGTTCGTGGGAGCATCTGAGATGCCTAAACCAGGGCCCAGCACGTGGCAGGCATTCAGCGCTATGTGTTGCATTAATTTAATGACTGGGTGAGGAGGTCATGGGTGTTTGATGGGGAAAGAGGTGGGCAAGAGCCAGACCAGCAGGTTTTTAGGTCTTGCTAAAGGTCTAGACGAAGGCTGACATGGTCGTGATTGTGTCTCAAAAAGCTCCCTGAGCTCTTCTAGAAAGGTAATTCTTGCCTTTGCAGGGTTGAGTGTGGGGAGGTTGGAAGGTTTGTTTTCTAGAGAGGCCTCTTCCAGTTCTAAGGGGGCGGGGCTCTGGGACTAAGGAGGGCCCTGCGTTTTGATAAGACAACGCCACACGAGGCTGTAATTATGGGTAATCAGTCCTGTGCTTCTGCGTCAGCTGTTCAATCAAACCCTTTCCAGTGATAGGTCGCAGCACTGCCTCCTCCTTCCAAACCTCACCTGCTGAGGCCTCACTGCTCCAGGGAGCATCAGAACAGGAGGTGGCATACTCCCGCCTCCCTGTCACCGGGTCTCACCCCTTCTTTTCCTCCTGCACTCCTCAACCTGAAGGGATTTCAGTGGAGATCAAGTCCAAGGGGCAAGGGCCCAGCTGAGCTTCTCAGTCCCCCAGACAGTAGGTGAGGAGCCGGCTAGGCACAGGAAGGCATTGGGGGCGAGTGGTGAGCAGACACCACCTCCAGGCCCTCTCAGGATGGAGCTCCCCGCAGCCATGATGCTCGGCCCTGGGGCAACCCTTAGTCAAAAGGTCCCTCTTACCAACCCTCCAGCTGTCCAAACAACTAGACTATTTATTCAGAGTCTCCTTGGCCTACTGGGCTCCTCAAACTAAATTTGCCTTCTGCACATTCCTTGAGGGTTTTAATAACCTACCAAGAAGAACAAAAAGTTCATTTCTACTAACCTAATAAGTCAAGCCAAGGTGGAAATACCTTTCAAGGGCCCCTCCCTTCCCAACTCAGCTGGACTTCCATTGCAGAGGGAAGCAAAATTAACTTTGACTTTGCTGCATGGAAGCACCTAGTCATTTAGCTTTGCCAAGGAAGGGGGAAGGGAAATCATAGCTAGCAAGGCAGAATGTTCCAGCCCCAGGCGCTAAGGAGTTCAGGATTCCTTCCTGCCTTCTCACATGCTGTCTTGCAGGATTCTCGCTAGCTGCTGACCTCCAAGGCCCTGCTCCCGTGGCCTTGCCAGACACACACCCCCTCACGAGCGTGCAGGACCTCATGGAGAGTGTCAGGCTGAGCCAGGGGCAGCCAGGTTTGCTCTGTCACCAACCACGGTTCCAGGCCGATCTCAGGCCAGGCATCCTACAAGTTCAGGCCTACCGGTGACAGAGGAACCCAGATAGGAGGAAGCCCCCAACAGACCACATGCCAAACAAGAGACTCAACAATTCAGACAGAGAGCCTTCTCTGTCCGCTCCCTCTTCCAGCCCGGTAGCCATGTCCATCCACCATTCCCACTATTTCTTCATCCAAAAAATGTTCCTCTTTTCCCAGTTCCGACTTATAAAAATCTAAATACAGTGAACTTGATTTATTGGCTGATAGATTCACTTATGGGGAAGCAAATGTCTGCCTATATTTGGAAACGAGAAGAAGAGGAAGACGGAACAGAAGGACACTAACAATTGAGTGCCTGCTATCGACTTTCATACGTTAGCTTGGAATTTTGGAAAGCGCCTAAGTATCTGAGCTTGGGACAGGCAGGACTTGGGTTCGAATCCCAGTTCGCCTTGTGGTAACCGTGTGGCTGTCAGCAAGCTACTTAGCTTCCCCAAGCCTCTACAGATGCATCTTTCAAATAGGGATTACGCTGCTTTCCTTCAAGGGCTTTTGTGAGGACTAAGAAAGGTGTTCAGGGGAAATAATAGAACCAATAGAACCTAGAGTTCTTTGTCCAGCTAAATTAGACCTCTCTGAAATAAAGATATATTCCAATAAGAAGAAAAATGAATCCATGAGGAATAAGTGAGCTTCAAGAAGTAGTAAGCTAAAATATATACATGTCTATGTGTGTATGTATACATGTATATGTACTTATATATGTATTTTTGTGTTGTATCTATATTTAGGTGTATAAAATGTTAACTATAAAAACAAATCAGCAAAAACAAAACAAATTTCTAGAACGAAATCTTTCATAAATTTGGTAATTACTCTTGGTAATATTAAAATGAATGACATAGAATCCCGCGGTCAGGGATTGGAAGATTCATTGGTATTAAATTTGGTTTGATTTCTCCTGAGGTCTCTCTCCTTGGCCTGCAAACGACCATCTTCTCGCTGTGTCCTCACATGGCCTATTCTCTGGGTATTAAAAGATACCATAAACAAAGTTAAACTGAGCAACGGCCAGGAGCAACGAATAATTATTCTCAAGAATTTATTTTAAAAACTCTTACAAATGCATATAAAAGAGATAACCAACCCAAATGAGAAAGTTATGGAAAGAATTTAAATAAGAAATTCACTGAAGAGAAAATATCAATGGCCAATAAAGACATGAAAATATATCTACTCCACTTTGCTACTATTCAGATATATGCAAATCAAAACAAAATTGGATACCGTAACTTTTGACAAAAATCTTAGTTTAATAATATGAAAAGTTTTCAAGTACTCTCATGCACTTTGTGGGAATTTAAATTGGCAGTTTGAAGAGCAATTTGGCAATACCTAATGAATTTAAATTGCATCAATCCCCTGACACTTCCTAAAATCAACTTCCTGAAAAGGCAGAACCATGTCCACAAGGAAACATGGCTATTGGACCGCCCTAAATATCCATTGCTAGGAGCCCGACCAAATAAACTCATCACTAGGGAACATCATCCATCAATTACAAATAAAAAGGCAGATCTCAATGGACTACATATTGTTGAATAAAAGAGCAAGTTGCAAAATGATCCAGTTGGAAAACACCCTCCATAGAAAATCCTGCATAAATTAGTATAGGTATTATTTATAATTAATTATATATATGGATTGAATACTGATATTAATTTCTACATATATAGATATACATAGATATTAATACATATGTATGTATACACACACACACACACACTCATATAGATATAGAAAAAGGTCTTGAATGCTACACACCAAATTGAGGATCATAGGGGGATGGTGATTAAAGGACAAAATTTATGATCATAACAATAGATAAAAACGAATTTGATAAATTCAAAATTCATTCATTTTTAAAACCTTGTAGAAAACAAATAGAGGGAAACTTCCTTGAGCCTTATCAGTATTATTTCAATTGTTTACTAGCAGAATGTATCTGGGTATAAATTGTGTAATTAAAAATTAGTTTATTTAGTAAAGTCCCAGAGTTGAGCACATTGCTTTGGCCACACTGACTAGAGACAGGTGCCTTCGGACAGAGGGGCACACAGCCAGAGTGCAAATTCTTCGTCTCTGCAGGCCTTCAATTACTTGTGACTAACACTCGCTCAGTGAACACTCTTGCCTCAAGTGGAGTTTCTTCAAGAAAAATTTAATCCCTGGCCAATGACCATCCCTCCACCTGCTACAAACCCCATGTATGTGGGGAAAAGTAAAACTCTAATGAAAATCCTTTGAATTGATGACTCCATGAATAGCCACGGAAGTATTGGATAGAGAAAAAATGATTCTACAAACACAAAGATGCGCATACCGGAATATGAGAAATCTGGATTAGCAACCCAAACGATTAGGAGATAGTGAATCTACATTCCTAAAACACACATGATGCCGATTTTCTTGAAATAGTGATCTCGCTTGCCACATTCAGAACAGGTTTCCATTCACCGGAATCCGTCTGCAGATGATGAGCTTAGGAATTGCACAAGAAAACCACATTCTAAGGTCAAATGGGAAAGATATCCAACCCCTTCTCTATAAGGTACGGGCAGGTAACCATAAGTTTGTTGAATCTGATGAGTTTATCTGATGTGGCTCCACCCCCACTCCCGGCCTACGTCCTCCAATGCACGTTTGCTGTGCATCTGGAGATCATGCAGCCCATTTTCAGTTGTTATTCTGGATATACAGGAACCACAATTTATCAATATTTGAATAAAGATCATGAATTGGACAGAGTAATGGGATGGCTGTTCTGCTGGCATGGGAGTGCTCAAGAGGGTAAAAAATAATCGTAGTGATTTATTGAGCTTTTACTAAGTGCTAACATGGTGCTAGGTATGTTTCCTATAACACCGTACTTGAACTCAGTCTCCTAAGATCTAAGTGCTAATGTCCTCATTTTGCAGGTCAGTTACATAACTTGTAAATGACAGAGCCCTCATTTAAACCAATTCTCCAGTTCCAAAGTCCATGTTCTCACCCATTGCATTCATCAGACTCCTTTTTTCCAGAGAGGCTAAATCAAGCTGGAAGATCTCTAATTCTGGGATAAAGCTCCAGGAGTCCAGACATCAAGATCAGCCTCAGAGAAATGTCCCCTTCCTTCACCCTGTGAAGGATCCTGGGAACTGGGAGGCCTGAGGGCTAGAGCTTGTCACCCACTGGGTTGACTTTCATGCACAGAACCCTGCTGAGTCACCAAGGCAGTCACTGCTCTTACACAACGAATCAGAGCACCACTAAGCCAGCCCTATATCTCAGGGTTGCTTTAAGCCCAAACTTTAGTGACCCAACCAAGGGCTGGTGACTGATTAAAAAGGAAATCTAAACATTAGAAAAATCTGCTTTGGGGAAGAAAGCTGGCTCTCTCTGTCTCTCTGTCTCTCTCTGTCTCTTTTTCTCTCTCTCTTAAAGCGTAGTTAACAAACAATAGTGTGTCGTTTCAGGTGTACAACATAGTGGTTCAACATTTATATTCCTTATGAAGTGATCATCACAAGTTTAGTAGCTATCATTCACTATATACAATTGTTATAATAATATCGACTATTTTACATATGCTGTATATTCCATTCCTATGACTTTTCTTTTGTAACTGGAGGTTTTGACTTTTTTTCCCCTTTCCGCTTTCATCCATCCCCTCTCCCCGCCCCCCGCCCTCGCTCTCAACCATCAGTTCGTTCTCTGTATCTATGAGTCTGTTTCTGTTTTCTTTGTTCATTTTTTGTTTGTTTTTTTTCCATCCCACATATGAGTGAAATCATATGGCATTTGTCTTTCTATTTCTTCAGACAGAGACCCAGAAGTGGAATTGCTGGGTCATATGGTGGTTCTAGTTTTAATTTGTTGAAGACTCTCCACACTGTTTTCCATAGCGGCTGCACCAGTTTGCCATCCCACCGACCGTGCACCAGGGTTCCCTTTTCACCACATCTTCAGCTACACTTGTTACTTGTGGTCTTTTTGATGACAGCCATTTCGACAGGTGTGAGGTGGTATTTCACTGTGATTTTGATTTGCATTTCCCTGATGATTTACGATGTCGAGCATCTTTTCATGTACCTGTTGGCCATCTGTATGTCTTCTGAGGAGAATGTCTGTTCAGGTCTTCTACTCACTTTTTAATTGGATGGTTTGTTTGTTTGTTCTCGATGTTGAGTTGTATGGGTTTTTTTTTACATATTTTGGATATTGAGTCCATATCAGATATAACCCTTGCAAATATCTTTTCCCGTTCGGTAGGCTGTCTTTTCATTTTGTCGATGAAACCCAGAACTTCCCTGCAAGGACACCCATTTCTGACCCCCAAGATCTTTTCAGCTCCCTCCTCAGGGACCTCTGACCTACTATTCCTCTTTGTTTTATTTTATTTTATTTTATTTATTTTTAGGTGAGACAATCCTTGGTTGACCTCACAGATTGCAAGGACTTTGTCAGTTTACAATCCCTTATTTTTTATTTCATTTATTTTTTTATACCTACAGCACCTGGTCTTCCTAGGTGGTCTCCCATCCAAGTACTAACCAGGCCTGAGTCTGCTTAGCTTCCGAGATTGGACAGGATGGGCTTGTTCAGACTGGCATGGCCCGTAGACTGCCCTGCTATTCCTTCTGCCTGAAAGGCTCTTCCCCCAGAAACCTGAGGGGTTGCTCCCTCATCCCCCTTAATAACATTCTCTACTCAAATATCTTTTTCATTCATCCAGGCTTTCATGGCCTTCATATCTAAAATTAATCAGTGCTTCAGAGAAGAACAGTGAAATCCTGGAAACCCCCCACAAATGTTTCATTAAGGGAAAAAATCAAAAGCTTTGGAGGCCTAGATTTGAATCAAGCCCTAGCCTAGATGAATACTTATTCTAGTTTATAATCAATCTAGATAACAATCTGGATTCATACTTAGTCTAAGATTTATTTTGTGCTTGGTCAATGGAGACTATTTGCCTCTCGGGATTGTAGTGAAGACCAACAGTTTTCCTGAGCGTTTATTTCATACCAGGCCCCGAAGCGAGGACGGCAAATGCATTATTTCTCACAACAGTCCCGCAGAGACCAAAGTGACTAGGGTGATGCAGACAAGAGACCGACAGGTCACAGGACTCCAACCCTCATCTGTCCGTTTCCAAAGCCCATGCCCTAACCACTGCACCAGATGGAGAATGGGTTTGTACACGTAAAATGCATGAAAGAGAATAGGTGCCCACAGCGTCCCTTTACCTGCCCTCCTACCTGAGCCCTCAGCAGACCCCTCCCGGCGAGGATGCCAAGGCACTGCTCCTGCCGCTGAGAAAGAGCAGGGATGGCCAAGAACCCAAGGGACGACCCGCATCTCCGCCCTTCCCAGCCTGGCGACTTGCCACAGCCTTTCACATTTGAGGAAAATCTCATCACCCCCAGCACCACCAAGGTCTTATTTGGCACCGGCTCCTAGGACTTTGTCACTTTTGCACAGAGTAAGTGATTTATAAGGAAACGATGTTTTAGTTTAAAACAATATATCACCAAAATTGTTCTATAAGCTCCTCTTAAATGTGATCTCACGATTCAACTTTTCACTGTTAAAAAGTGGCTGAAGTTGTCCCATTGACTTTTATCTGAGCAAGGAAAAAATATTTGCAGACCCATATATTTACATGTACACATATATAGTTTTAAAATATAAGTTGGTATATGACTGTGTGTTCCAGCATCAAAAATAGACAAAAAGTGTATTCAAGACCTAATTTATACACTTAACAAATTTAGCAGGTGTTTTTTTTCAATCTATACAAAATGCTAGTGTTTTGCTTTAGATGAGGGGGTCAGGGAGAAGGTTTCAGGTTGCTCTCTGTGAGCCCTTCTCCAGAAATCCCATACTATGGGCAAGAGCAGTGTTGACTTCCAATAAATGGGACGGAATCAACACCATCTTTTTTCTTTTGAACATTGGATCTTGGGGGAGTGTAGACATTTATATGTCCTATAAGATAATTATTATCATGTGAATGTAATACAGTGATAAGCAGATAGTGAAGCAAACCTGCAAAATCATTATTTTTTTGCTGCTCATTAACTTATATCTCAAATAGGTGTTCCTTATGTGACTTGTCTCTAAGTTATAACTGAGAGTGAGAAAATGCAATTTAATACTTGAAGGCAGTTAAAACCCCCACGGTAGCTGGTGGTGTTCAGTAAAAATGCTTGAGCTGCTGACTCAGGAGACTGCTCACCAGACATACCCAGGTATGCTCACTTTAAGAACTCAGGGGTTCTCAAACAGTACAGTTTAAAAAAAAAAAATGAAAATGATATTATCCATTGATTTTAAAAGGAAGAGGAGGAGAAAGTGGGTGTCATTGCCACCTTTGGATCTGCCCCCCGGAATTGCAGGTGGTGGGGCCACACCTGCTGGGTCAGTGCAGTAGAAAATCACATCTGGGACTCTCTCCACTGTGCCATACCACTGCCCCTCAAAAGGACTCCTCATAAAACCCCCACGCCTCAGAGACGCTGATCCAAGCTCTGCCCTTGGCTGCAATCACCACCAGGCTCCCAGCAGCAAGAGGGCAGACAGACGGCTCACACCCAACACCTTCACTGATGGAAACCCACACTCGTTCCCTCCTCAGCCTACACGAAGTGTTGGAATCGTCTTTCTTGTTTTCAGCTTTGACATTTCTCCTCCTCCCCTCATAAAACTGTAAGTCGTAGAATAGATCATTAAGTAAACATCTGCTCGTCCGCAAGATATACCTGTCTCCTGCAGGTAGTGTTTGTTACAGAAGTGACGTGAAGAAAAAAAAAAGTCTAATGATTTTGAAAAAGAGAATTGAGGTTTCACTGAAGAGAACAGTGCAAGCTCAAGAGTTAAGAATGGGATTAATCAAAGTCTTACTAAGGGCCACTAATGGCAGAGAGAAAGAAAGGAGAAGCATAGAGAAAGAAGGGGAAAGGTACAAAACAGAAAGGGAATAAAATGCTAATATTTATTGAGTACATACTAAAGAGCAGGCATTGTTCAAAATGTTTTACATATGTTGACACCCTATTATTATTAAATGTTACTATTAGCCTCATTTTTCAGATGAGGCAATTAAAGCAGAAAGTCTGAGTGTCTTACGCAAGCTGCACAGGCAGTGAGTCTGGGATTCGAAGCCAGGCTGTCTGAGTCCAGAGCTGACCACTCTGCACACTGCTGAATTTGAGGAGCCCCCAGAGAGCAGAGACTGTGCTAGTGTACTCTGCGGAGCTGATGTTATAGTTAAGAGTGCAGACCCTGAATAACTATGTTGTATACCTGAGACTAATCTAACATTGTAGGTCAACTGTGATTCAATTTAAAAAATTTTTTTTTTTTTTTAAAAGAACACAGACTCTGCTTAGACAGAGGTGGGTTCAGTTTTGGTTCCTATACAAGATTTATAGAAATCTCTCACACTGTCCTCCTCTCTAAGTTGGAGATAATAACAGCGTTAAGTTCATGGAGTATTTGTAAGGATTACATGGCCTGAAACATTGAGCTCAGTACCAGAACACAGAATGTGGCAAATCTTAGTTTTTGTCTCATGTAATCCTCACAAGGACCCTATAAAAGATGCATTATCCCCATCTCACAGATCTGAAAACCGAGACTCCAAGAGGTATCCAACCTGCCAAGGTCTTATGCCTAATAAGGGGTGGGGATGGGAAAGAACAGGTTAGAGAGAGGAGAGAGAAGAGGAGGAAAGCAGGCGTGGGCAGGAGGACAAATGGAGGGAACGTAAGGAGACAATGAAGCCCGGTCCGGCGAGCGTCCCTGGTAACCTCGGGAGGCCTCAGGGGTTTTCGAGATGGCACCTCCAGTCCACACAAGGTTGGGTCTCACTGTAACGCATGAAGATGTCTGGACTCCCACAAAATTTTTTAAGGAATTATTTATCTCTTAAGCTTGAAATCTCAACATACAAACTCAGAGCACATGTCTGGTTAGAGAAAACTCCTTATCGTATTTCACATACCCAACCTTAGCATCTCCTTACCTTAAAACCGCAGATCAAGGCTTCGTTACCTTATCCGATATAAATTATTGCACAAGCATAAAATAAAAAGGTATTCCACCATTTATAGTGTCTAGCCCTTTTCTGATGAAATTTTTATTTGCAAGTTATTCTGTAATTTAACTTCAATGAGAGTAAAGGTTTTGGAATGATAAATATAAAAATTTAGTGTGTGTTATATGTATGCATTAATATATGTATATTAGTTTCTTATTGCTGCCGTAACAAATTACCACAAACTTAGTGGCTTTAAAAAAAGTATTACCTTACAGTTCTGGAGGTTAGAAGTCCAAAATGGGTCTTATGGAATAAATACTGGTGTCAGCTGAGCTGTGTTCGTTCCGGAGGCCATAGGAGAGAATCGGTTTCTTTAACTTTTTTTTTTTTTTCAAGTTTCCCAAGGTTTATTTATTGCCCAAAGACCCATGGCCAAACAGCCTTGCCCTCCTCCTCAGAGCTTCATGCCATCCAGTGATGCCATCCAGTGCGCCATCCAGGGATGAAGTTTCTCGTTGTGTTTTATTTGTTCCTTTGACTTTTCCAGCTACTAGGGGATGTCTGAATTCCTTGGCCTCTGGCCTCTTCCTCCATCTTCAAAGCTAACAGTGTAGCATCTTCGACTCTCTTTCTCTAATCACAGTCCCTACTTCTGTCGTCCACATCTTCTCTCCAGCTCTGACCCTCCTGCCTCTTCCTGTAATGACACTGATGATTCTACTGAGCCCATTCAGATTATGTAAGTTAACCCCCCATCTCGACATCCCTAACATAATTACACTCTCAAAGCCCCCTCGTAAGGCAACATATTCTAGGAGTCAGGAATTGAACATCTTTCAGGGGGGTCATTATTCCATCATAGTAAGCTATATAACTTTTTCGGCTCATTGGTTTTTAATAATATATTCAAACTCAAGACTCAATAACTGTACCAACAAAGACTGCCTCATCACTATCACTTTCCAGAAGAATCTAAAATTTGATGCAAGACTCCAGGGCACTGTCATTGACTGTCACTCTTGTTCCAGGCTATAAAAAGTCCTGATAAATTTTGTCCAACATTATCTTTGACATATTTACCCTTAGAAAGAAAAATTAGGGTCAATCCTTCTAAATTTTTATTTGAATATTCAATTTTGTATTTTAATAAAAAGTACTGGTTTTGAGCCCTTTTTATACTGCCAGAAACCCATTTTTACTTAGTACTTCAGAAGAGAGAGCCAAGGGTTTCCATAACCAACTCAGATGATTCCACCTGCACTGCTTTTTTGCTTAGAACAATCTTAACCTATCAGCAAGACTCCTGTCTACCTGGTCCTATCATTAGTTACGAGCCTCAGAGAACAAACCTTCAGACTTTCTATTTGACTCTGCAGGCATGGAAGCATGGTTCCTGCACTTAAGGATTAAACTGTCATTCGAACAAAACACGAAGGATCTGTTACCAATCTATGTAAAAGGAGGAGACTAGATGTAGCATTTGGATCAGATGGGAGAGACTGGAGGGGTACCCAGTGGGTTAGCCTTTTGTGGTTTCCCATAGGGCCATTCTGCCTCCCTAGGGAACATTTGAAACAGTTGGGGTGTCCTGACGATGGGTGGGGGAGGGGAGTAGTTATAGGCATTTGTATGGAAAGAGACCAGGGTTACTAAACTCAAGGCACAGGACAGTTCTGTCCTATGATAAATTGTTTCACCCAAATGCTAATAGCACCCCCATTGGAAAGCGGATGGTTCTCTCGCTGTTTCTTCATCCACATTTACTTCAATTACCTCGGCTTCTCATTTCCCAAAAGACCCACTGTTTTCAGCATAAAAAGATATTTAAGCCCCAGTTTTTTGTGATCCAGTAGAAGCCGTTAATACCTCAAACAATACTATACGGTAGCTTAGGTGAAAACACTACATTTGTAAAGACTGGCACTTGTCCACAAGACCGATTTAAAACTGAGAGGCCCTAAATTCTAAAAACGATTGTTATTCCTTTCCTCCATGTAATTAAAAATAAAACGACACTAAACTGTAACATAAGAAAGTCTAACTTAGGTAAAAAAGTTCTGACTTGTCATCTGGTGACTACTCAGATTTTTTAAATAAATATCAAATGTTTTAAAACTTATTTTCCTAATTTCTTTTGCCTATCTATTGCTGCTCATTGGATGAAAATTAAAAAGAATTCATTTTAAGTTTACTTATGAGGGTTGTCGATGGTTCAAAGTGACGGGAAAGCAAGCTACTTGCTGTGTCCTAGATCTCTTGCTGAATGCCAGTTCGGGCTCCATCACCTACGAGCTAGATGACTTTGGGTAAGGTGCTTAATATCTGTTAGTCTATAAAATGGGAATTTAATATGCCTAATGGTTTGTAAGGATTAGATGAAAATGTATGTGCCTGGAAATATACACTCAGTATATTTTAGCTGTTAATAGTATTAGTACTATAACTTCTTCTACTCCTGCCATTCAATATTCATTGAAACCTTTGAATGACTATGCTGTGCTAGTCTCTGTGCTAGATCCTAGAGATGACAGCCCTGACCTCAGTTTACAATTTGAAAGGGAAACACATTTCTAAATAAGCAGATGCAAGTGTCATAAATTACTTGATTTAAAAGAAAAAAAGCTATACAGATGCTCTCCCATTTACTATGACGTTACGTCCTCATAAACCCATTGTAAGTTGGAAATATTCTAAGTTAAAAATGCATGTAATACTACACTGTAGAGTATCGGTTGTTTACCCTCGTGACCATGTGGCTGACTGGGAGCTGCAGCTTGCTGCTGCTGCCCAGCATCACAATACTGCACATCGCTAGCCCAGAAAAAGATCAAAATTCAAATTTCGAAGTACGGTTTCTAGTTTAAAGTAAAAAAATCAGTTGTCAGGGGTGGTCTATAAAAGTGACAGCTGCTGGGGGTGGAGGCAAAAATGGTCAATTTTGAAGGCTCAGAACTATGAAATATCTTTAAAATTAAACATCGTCACTTTGTTTTCATCTGGTTCAAAAGCAATAGCTCTCATCCAGATGTGCAACGTATAGTACCTGAAATTGTTTCAGAGAATTGACAAATACTTGAAAAACCATGTTGCCTGAGTATTCTTCTCTGAACCTCTTAACAGTAAAAACACATCCAGATAAATTGGCCAACAGTAATAAGATACCAGATTCTACCTTTGCATTCTGATTTTAGAAGTGCTGAAGTAGGAAAACAATGTATGGAATAGAAAAGTGGTATGTGTAATGTAGGCATGTCCATTTGGGAACTAGTTTACCCCCTTAGCATTGAATACCTCGCAAACTCATTAGTCCTCCTGTCTCACTTTGTCTGCTTCCTATTCCAAATCAGTGCCTCTTCCTCTCGAAAGTTATTGGCTTCCTCCATTCCTGTAAAACCGAATTCAAACAAGCTGACGTGGCGCTTTTTAAATCTTTTACAATCTCCTTCTACCTCTGGACCCTCAACCCTCTATACTATTCCATGCCCTTTTCCTCTCAATTCCTGCCTCTCCTTTCAATTTTAACCTATCTGCATCCTTTCCGAAGATTTTTATCCCTTCTTTGGATTATCTACTGTATTTACCAATTCTAAGTGTCTACTGCCATTTGTCAATTGATTTTTCAACTATTTATCTCCCAGTCAGAAGTACGAGTTCTTAAAAGAAATTCTTTACGAGACACGATACTCCTGAACTCATGTAACTGAAGTAACGTACTAATGTATTCTTGGGTTAATAGTTCGATTATATAATTGTAAAATATTTAATAATCCTTGTTAGTAACTATGCTTACAAATAATAAATAGCAAGTACCAAAAGGTTAACCTATTACTACATAATTTATGTTAAGCTGAAATTTCCTTTCCTTATCTGAAGTCGAACTTTCTTCTATATAACCCAGCCTAGGAGGGGAGGCCATATGCACAAAATGAAGTAAATACTTAAAAATTAGTTTATTTTTCTACTTAACTTTTAATAAATGAGAAGAAACACAGTAGTCTGTCTCATAAAGAACATTTATAATACATAACAATCCATAAAGCCTCATGGTGAGGTAGGAACAGCTTTGGAAACAACGTACAGTCATAAAACATACAAAATGTTAGGTAAAATGTTGCAGCACTAAAGACATGTTATGTGCATCTGCTTTTAATGAGATGATAGTTGCATTTAACTGTGCCACACCTGGCCCAAAGGACAGGCTATGGCAGACACAAAACAACACAACATGGAAGTTTCATAAAGAATCACAGAATACACTGATACACTTCATTGTGCTGTTTTCAAGGCAGAACCATAACATGGCAATTTGTGTCTTTTTATATATAACTACATATTAATTGTATGTTACATTCCCTTCAGCATCTTTTTGTCAAAGACACTGGACCATAAAATTTTTGGTTTTAAAGTTTAAACTGGGTGACATACAAAAAGCTCTTGTGCCAGTGAAAATGACTGCTAAATATTCCAGAGCTTGTTAGTAAAACAAAATAGCATTGCCACATAGTATTGGTAGAGTTACATCAAAATAGTGCTATTACAATTTCCATTTCAGATGGTCAAACACTGTATTTGACAGTTTCAATTTAAAAAACGACAAACAAAAAAACCCCGCCACCTTCCCAAGAGTTTTAACACTGTTTTAGGACTGAAACTCGATTAAAATAAATATTTCTATATTGTAGAATTATTCTCCATATTTATGTATCTGAACATCTTAAGACAGCAGGTAAATGACGTTTATATCATTCAAATGATATCTGCTAATAAACAGTAAAAATCTTCAACTCCATACCAGTTAGCCTCCTAAATACTTCACATTAAGTTCCATAGGCCTTTTCCCTCAAACCTTTCAAAAGTTCAATATTAACTGAAGATGTTAACAATATATAAACGTGTTAACATAGTCTTCTACCTATAGTGATTTTCCAAAGGTGCTCTTGATGGAAATTTTTCCTATTCAAATGACATACCTTAGTTAGTCAAACATCATTTTCTAAAACATTAACATACATACGGCAAAATTTTTTAGTTTTTTGACCTTTTTTTTATAGGTTCTAGTCCATACTTTTACGACGTGGATAGCCTTCAAAAAGAAAAAAAAAAGCTAATTAAAAAATCATATAAACTAAAAGGTGACAATGGAGAATTAAATCTCTCATCACTAAGGCTGCATTTGGCTTGGAAAAATTTCTGAGTTGGTTTTAATTCAGGCACATGCAGCACCTCCTTCTCACTAAACCAAGACAACAGACAGGTTGCTAAACACATATTCTAAATACACTGGTCTTGCTCAAATATAAAAGAGCCAGCAGGAGAGATGCACCTCCTAAAACTGATGCAGTGTTATAAAACAGCATATTTAAATATTGGGTTTAAGTCTCCTAATAATGCAGGGTATTTCTCTCATTTTCTTTCAGGAAGGAATAAGCTATTTTGGAAAAGACACTTAAATCCCACAATATTTAAATATAAAAGCATTTTTTAAAAAGATAATGCTAATATAGCTAAAAATGGGTTAGAAAGTGCATTGTAAAGAAATAAATAATTCTCTGCTAAAACTCAAAAGGTGAGTCAGTGCCCACTGATTTTGCTATTATGACAAAGTCCTTTGAAAAAAGAGAATCCTATGGTACCACTTTGTTACATATAAGCTACTTGAAAATTATGAAAAGTGAAATAACTGAAATCTAAAGGCCCTTACCTTCAAAGCACTTTAAAAAAAAAAAAAAAGCCCTTGTCCCCTGCTTATACACACCATTTAAAAAATCCTCATTCAGTTGATGTCTTATACATTATACAACTTTTTATAGACCCAATAGAGCATTTGTAAAGAAAATCCCACTATTTTACCAGTTTTCTTATTGTATCACTACCGAAATGTTTCTATACAGTTTTGAGATCTTAAAATTTTGTAGTTTAAAGTGTTAAATTAGGAATGTACATGATACAGTATAATTCAAAGTTTTCTATTTGCCCATATGAGATCCCCTGATTTCATATTTCAAAAAAATTTTTGCAAAATTCAAAATAAATACTAGTTTAAGGAATTGAATTACACAATATCAGATAAGAGTATTAAAAGATCAAGATGTACTGCAAATTGGCAGGTTATGGTTTTGGCCCATTATAGTAAATGTGAACTAACAAACTATGTTCCTAAAATTACCTCATTCTCATTGGAAAAACCAGCTGTTCTTAAATAGGCCCACTGCCAGCAATGGGCTTGCACTAGGGAAAAAACACATCATCTACCACAAAAGATCATCCCTTTAAAAAGTTAATTGTCAAAGGCCAGAGCTTTCATCTTAAGACCCATTAAACAATGAATTATTTCAAATCTCCAAGGGTAGCCATTCCAAAAGTAGTCAGCTATAAAAGTCACTGAAGTAGTCAGGATACCTTGTTTCTAGAAAAATAGAGCTATACATGATAACTGGTATTAACATTCATCCTTTTGAGGACAAAAATCTACAGTTTCTTCACAAAGCATAACCTCTATCAAGAAAAATATAACTTAAATATCCTTAAATAACATTTGTGTATGAATTTGAGATCCATAACAATAAAATAGCCAAGAACAACTTCCGGTGTAGATATTGTGGCCCTTTGAAAAAATAAGCCACTATTGGAAGATATGAGCAATGTCAAGACAAGATAACTTATAGAATCTCATTAATTTTGTCTTAACTAATTTTGCTTTTTAAGAATTTAATGTCCAAACTGCATTAACCTTAAGATTTTTTCCTTCTCCCAAGTCAGTGGCTCTTGACAAATCACAAGCATTGCTGGTTGTGTTTGAAAAGCTGCATTTAAATCCATTCATAATTGATCACTATGAAAGGACTTTAACTCTATAAAATTTTTAAAAACATCCACAATTTAAAAGATTTCATTAATAAGCTTGCATTTAACATGTAATTATTAGTTTAATGTCCTTAAAAATATTTACTGTATATATTTTGTAAGTAAACTTTCAGCTCACTGTTTCTGATGCCAATCTCTCAAAGAAACATATTCATGTTTTAGATTAACTTTGGTTAGAGAAAACAGGTTTAAATTCTCAGGATAATTTAGAAATGCAGTCTGAATATTAATTTACAATAATCTAAATATTTAATTTGGTAAACTTTCTTCCACGCTCTTACTTCCCATATGCCCTATCATGTATAAACTGTAGTTCAATTTATTTCACTATTAGAATAATACTCAGCAATATGGAATGCAAGATAGAAACTGAACGTTAGTATTCTATATACCCCATGTGAAAAAGTGACTTTCCCTAATAATATCTACAAGTCACTCTTAAAATATGCTGTCATTTATGCTATGTAGTGACCTCAAAGGGCAAGTAAATATTACCTAAAACAAAGTTGTTGGTGAATTTTAAATTCTAAGAGTTAAAATTCTAATAAACAAAGTATAACACTGGGGGGAAAGAAAAGCAGAGAAATTCCAGTAACAATTTTAATTTATTTATCCCCCTAATTAATTTTTTACCCATGGAAAAACTGGAAATCAAATGTCATTATGTTATATAAGGTTTATACTTACTTTAAACAAAAATGTAACATAGTGTTAAAACCGGCTTTCCAAAATTGTTACAGCATAGCTGTACTCTGCACTAAGAATCACAAACTTGTAATATAGAACTCTGTTAAGCAGTCCCCTTATGTTCTTACAAAAATAGAATTAAACTGTGTGACCAGACAAGGACTTCAATTACACTACTTGGCAAACTTAGAATTTCAATGGAGTCTTTTTCCCCTTGCAGTTTAAAGCAAAAGTCAAATATCACATCTTTTTCAAGACTTACAAAGATGATTCAGGTTGGTTGTTTGGCGTTTTTTTAATACCTATCACAACAGCAGGCATGTTTTCACCTTTAGTCCTCCTGGGCTTCTCTAGATTGTCACTAAGTTCTGAACAAGAAATGCTAACTGTCGGGGCCTTTTCTGCATCCTTTCCAGGAATTGCTTGTGGCCGTGTCCCACAACATTGCTTCAAAGCACACTGAGTTCTGCAGGCAAGTTCACACGGGACTACACCTGATTTAGAGCCTACACTAGCAAATTCGGGCTGAATGGTAGTAGCGTGAATTCCGTGATTATGAAAAACGTCTTTAATGATTTTAGCCACCTGCATGTATGATGCTGGGTCTTCACATTTTATGTGAGCAGTGGCAATGATTCTGCTTCCAGCAAGTTGCCAAACATGTAATTCATGAACTTCCTCAACTCCTTCAACATTTCGAAGTTCTTTTATCAAATTTCTGATATCAATTTGTTTAGGAACAGTTTGTAGAAGAATAAGAGCAGATTCCTTAAGTAATGGATACGTTGTGTAAAGAAGTATACAAACCATTACAATACATAGAGTTGGATCTAAATAAAGCACCCAGCAAGGACCAGCCTCATGAACTGTTGCACGAGTACCATTAATTACTTCTACAAATGCTTTGCAGGGGTCAGGGGTACATGGGTTCACACAGAACTCCCCTTTAGGACAACCTTTCCAAGAATAGTAAAAGAGCAAGGCATTTACTACTACAATCACTGAACCCAAAGCATCTCCAAAGACATGCAGAAAAACTCCACGCATGTTAAGTTGTTCAGCCTTATCATCATCTTCCAATTCCACATGGTCATCTTCTCTGATAAGATTCCCATTCACTTGTACTTCTATCGCATCATTTCTCAACTTTTCTGGATCTGCAAAGAAATGCAAATTCTATCAAATACACTTGTTTATATAAACATCGTTGCCTCATTCCATTTTAGTAAGGATGTGAAGAATTTTTATAAAACATAATTTTAAAACATGCTCTGGGCAATTTAATATAAACTGACATGCTGAGAACAAGCAAGGACATAATGGCTGGGACTAAATTAAGTCATTAAGATGATATAGTTCCCCCATTCTCCTAACTACCATCCTACCTCTCTCACTCTAAAAAAAAAGCTCATCTTTTTCTGTGGGGGTGGGGTCCTGTGAACATTCTCCTATACTTTTTGGCATGTTCCAAAAAGAAAACATAAAATTGAATGCTATCCCCCCAAACTAAATGCAACAATAGATACCTATAATACAAAGGCTTGATTTGACAGAGCTCTAGTCAATCTTTGTCATTAAGGTATTAAGGTTAACGCTTAAATTTTTATTAGACTCTTGGTAGAGGGGGTTTAGAAACTGACAAATCAACAATACAAACTTAACAGAGACTTCAGGAAAAGTTGAAACTAAATGATCACTATCCACCTTACTACTCTTAAACCGAACTTACTGATCTGTTAAAGGAAATATACACACCAGAGCAGCTTAATTTTCTTTGGAATAACACCCTGCAGAGTAGGAGTGAGAAGAAATTAATTTATTGTTAAACATTTCAATATACAACTTGAATTTCATAAACATAATACCCTGCATCTTGAAAAAAAAGGGAAAACTTTAAGTAGTATCATTCAACTGGGTGAATAAACATAAATGGAAAAAAAATTGGAAGGAAATACACCAAACTGTTAAGGTCACTGGACTTGGGTAGTAGGGCATCAATTGATTCCTTTTCCCTTCTCCTTTCTCTCAACATTTCCAAATTTCCTTCAAGAGCACTTACAATTAGAATGAACAGCACTCATTAAAAATATAACATCACTTTTGTTTTAGTATGATTATGAAAAGTCCTAAGTGAAATGTTTATCATGCTTAAACAGGTCCTCAATCTAGGATTTTCAGGATTAAGTTTAGATTTTAGACAATTAACTGAAACATATATTGTTCATAAAAGAAATCTTCGACCCGGGTGTTGAGCTCAGGAAAGTAAAGCCTATAAGATAGCTCTGATTACAATATCGAGAAACTTGTTTAAAAGACGTAAGAACCACTTGGGTTTTAAAAAGCCAACAACTAAAGACGAATGGAGGATTCTCTCCACTTCCCAACAGGGCCAGGAAATTGAGTTAGGAAGCATTTTCTACCTGGTAAAACCCCAAATCAGACAGTCTCTCTCTAAAAGCCAGTAAAGACAGCCAAGTGCGGTTACAGACTGCAGCGCGCCGACGGACACCCCCTGACCCTGCTCCCACTCTCAGCAGCACAGTCCCCACCTCCACCCGCGATGTGTCCCGGACCCGCGGGGCTCCTAACACCGGGGTCCTATTTGCACGCCTTCCGCGGCGGGGGCGGGACCTGGAGGGAGCGGGAAGGCGGCGGCGCAGCGCAGGTCCGCTCCGGCACCAGGGGGCGTGCGGGCCATCCCGCCCGGGGCCCGGCTAGGGTCTGGGCTCCCCAAACCCAACCACCTGCGGCGGCTTCTTCCTCTCCTCACCTGTCGCGTCCAGTTTCAGTCCGTTGGAGTTGCTACTATTGGTCACCAGGGTGTTGGTCTCCTCCTGGTCAGGTCTCTGTTCGCCGGGGCTCACGTTGTTGTCGCTGTACCCGGGACGGTTGCTCTTGCCGCGGACCCCCTTGGGGAAGCCGTGGCTGTGGCCGTGGCCCCCGTGCGAGTGGCCGTGGCCGGAGTCGTTGCCGAAGCCGCTGTGATGGTGGAAGAGACAGAGCCCAAGCACGTTGACCACCAGCCCCGCCACGCCGACCGCGAGGACCACCAGCGGCTGCTGCATCTCGTGCGGCTCGATGAAGCGCTCGATGGCCTCCAGCAGGATGGCGAAGCAGAGGCCAGTCAGGAAGATGGCGTTCACCAGAGCCCCCATCACTTCGGCCCGGATCCAGCCGAATGTGTTCTTCTGGGTGGCGTGGGTCCTCCGGGCGAAGCGCTCGGCCACCAGCGCCACCACCAGCGCCAACACGTCCGACAGCATGTGGAAGGAATCGGAGAGCATCGCCAACGACGCGGTCACCCGGCTCACCACCACCTCCACCACCATGAACATGAAGGTCAGCATCAGCATGCACAGCAGCCGGCCCCGGTTCCGACCCCAGCACCCCATGGCTGCGCCTTGGGGGCCCGCCGAGCGCGGCGCGGACACTCAGGAGGCGGTAGCGGCGAGGCACTGAGGGTCAGTCTGCAACCCCTCCTCGCGGGAGGGCGGCGCGGGGCTCTCACCACCCGAGCCGGACCGCTCAGGACACCAGTGAGGGGCCTTCGAGACACCGCAGAAGGGACCGGACGGGGGCGAGCCCCGGGTCAAGCCGCCGAGCTCCCGCGCCTGTGGGCGTCCCCCGCGGGGCGGCGGCGCGCAGCTCCTCAGGCGTCGGTCTTCGGAGCCGGCGCGGAGGCCCGGCTCAGCTCCAGCAGCCCTCACACCCGCAGCCGGGCGGCGGAGGCGGCGACGGGGAGCTGGGATTCCCGGAGCCCGGGCACCAAGAGCCCCAGCAGGAGCAAGCGGGCGACGGGCAGCTCCACGCTGCGAAGGCTCCAAGCATCTGCGGGCTCTCAGCGCAGGTCTTCCATCCACTGGTCGCCTCCGCTGTGGCTCAGGTCGAAGAGCCGACGCCGGGGGAGCTAAAAAGGCGGCGACCACGGCAGCTGCACTCGGCCCGGTCTCGGGCGCCTTCTTCGCCCCCCCGCCTTTGCAGACGGTTTACAAAAAAACTTTGCTTTGCACTCGGAACCCCCGTTTTCACACGGACCCGAGCGTGACAAGGCCCTGACGCCCCGCCCATCAGGCCCGGCACACTTCCCCATTGGCCAGAACCCCCTCACGACAGCTGCCGTGTCCCACCCATCCTCGCTCGCTATTGGATGGAGGCTCGGCGGGGCGGGAGGAGGCGGTGTCGCGGCTTCAACAGATAGGGCGGGGCCTTTCTCTCCTGGAGCCGGGCGTGGGCCGGGGGGCCGCGGCCGG
>NW_006432945.1:2984854-3012901 GCF_000325575.1 Pteropus alecto
CGGGGTCCCTGCTCTGACGATGCGGGTCTTCGCAGCCCACCGCACACCTGCGGAGGCCGGGTAGCAAACAGACTTTGATCCCGGGAGCCGAGTCCACGTGGGGCAGGCCTCGCGGCCGCTGTGTGACAGACAGCAACCAGGGAGGAGAGGGAGGGGGAGCCCCTGTGTGCAGGGCCTGGTGTGCGCCCTCCTGTCAGAAGAACCTAGGTTAGGCGAAAGACTCATAAACAAGTGCTGCAAGTAACTTGTGACTCTGCCCAACACCGAGCTGAGGAGTTAGTACTTAAGGGCGGTCCTGCGAGTGGCGTGGACCGAATCTTTGTAAATGTTTCAGTAAAAGCAAATCGCCCCTATCACCACCATCCCCAGGAGCCCTTGTGTAAAGTCAGATATTTCTGTCACTGATTATCTAAGGACAATTTAGGTACAGACGTTAAGCGGGAGAAACCTGGGTTCTGGTCCTTGCTTTCCCACTGGCCAGCTGTGTGAATTCGGGCACGTCAACTAACTTTTCTAGACCTATGTCTTCATCTATAAAGAAGACATGAAGAAATCCTAAGATTCCTTCTGACTCTAAGATTCTAATGCTCTATGAATTAACAAACATTTTATTTATAGACTACAAACAGCGGAACCCTGCGTTGGTTGCTATGGGGGAGGGGAAAGGCAGTAAGAATACAGAAGAATGAAGACTATAGACAAAAATTTTAAGTTACGATAAAATACCCTTAAATTGTGCCAACACTAGTGTAGATTATATATATGCACCTTGCTCTGAGTGGAGATGAGTTAATCTGGGAATGAAGGCTTCTTGTTCCTGGTGGGGGCGCTGGAATCAGAGTAGCCTGAGCTGGATCTCCAAAGGCCTCACCACAGACCTGAATAGGAGGAAGGACCCCGAACTGCTCTGGATTTCTACAAGACAAATGCCATGCTAGCCAGTGCTTCAGGATCTGTATATAAGGTTTGTTTGGAGCTATGTTATTTTGCACTTTTTTTTATATTTCCATTATTTTTATAAAATTTGTTTCACCTGTATGTGATTTGTGTCTCATCTCCCAATCCAGACTAGGTAGGGAGCTGGATCCTCATCTTCTATTTTTGTTCTGCCAGAATAGAAAAGAATGGAGGAAGGTTTCCAAGACATTATAAAGGAAGAATTGATATGATTTGATGATTAATTCGGTAGTAAGAGGGTGAAAGCTAAGGAGGACAATTTAACAAAGACAGTTCCAGTGTTTTTAACCTAACAAGTAAGATATTGCTTTAAACAGATAAGGAAGTTGGGAAAGGGGGTGGGGAGCAAAGAGCTGATTTTAAGGGGAATTAGCCCTTACTGTGCCTGTTCTTAATGTACTGAATTTGAAATGAAGTCTGGATGGCTGGTGGCAGTGCTAAGGAGTGAGGAGAAAGGTTTTGAGATTTCCATAATTTCCTCTCCTTTGGTATGGACAATTGACATTTTTTTGATCATATAGGTAAACACAGCTTCAAACTTCCTGAAGACCAGCCCTTCCTACACAGAAATTCAGGAGCCACTCATGGCTTAAGATATCCTATGGAAATGGCAGGAGGCAGTTAGAAGATCATTTTGCCTCCTCTTGGGAGCTGCTGTGTCCCTTTATTTCAAAAAATAGATTCCTCCAAATGTGAGAATTTAATGCCCAAAGAGGAACCAATGAAGAGATGTAGAAGGCAAGGATGCTCACCAAACATTGGCTAGCAATCCCTCCCCAACTGGGAGATGTTTAGGCCCATGTAAAAACAGGCTCAATTCAGTAGTCACTTATGAGAAACTATTTTGTGCAGACATTTTTTTTTCTCTTGTAAGCCATATCCCAGATAATGTGCTCTATTCTCTCATAACCTGGTGAGTTTGGGGATGGGAAGGGAAAGTCGAAAGTACATTTTCCAGGTTGTAAAAAAGTTATGCACTCCAAAAAGAGAAATATCATTTATGTGGTAGCTAAACATTTCAGTCAAAAAACCTGTTCTTCCCCCTGGCATTGTGTAGAAAAAGGTAATTTGGTGTCTTGGTTCAAATTTTTCCTTTTTCAGCTGGTTGTCCTAGCACAGCCAGGAGTGGGTTAAAATGAAGGGACCATACTACTATTCACCAGCACCCCTCGAGATTGTGGCCCCAGGTTGAGTGAAATGGCTTGGCCTTTTCTTCCTAATTCTTGAGAATTCTCATGGTAATTTGCTTAGTATCCAAAATGACTAAACTCAGCATACTTTAAAGATGAGAGAATAATGCTTCTTTTGGAAAGAGACTGCCAATTTGAGAGAAAGTCAAATGTTTAACACAAACTCTGCAATCTCAGGGTCCTCTAAGTAAAACCTCTCCCAGCTCTCAATGCCAAGTTCCTCCAACCTGGAGCTTCCTGGCTCAAGGAGCTAGCCTGCAGATTATCAGTCCAAACTGTGAATGTAAAGGGATTCTTGTAAAAACTGCTAAACGCAGACATACCTCTGAACCTTGGTTATAAGAAATCGTGAGTGTATGAAGGCATACCATGAAAAGACCTCTGAACACCAGATTGCATTTAATTCTGGCTGACAGTAAATTGCTTCTAATGTTCAATCTTAAAGCACAAATAATGGGGAAATCAGATCTGGTTGTTTTGTTTTAGAAACTACTTAAATAATTATTATAAACTGAAATCTCTAGCAACTGCACGAGAAGAGAGCCAAGGTTTGAATATTGAGCTGCTCCCTGAGGGAACAAGCAGTCAAAGAGTAAACAAGTAACAATGCACTAATAAAACCCAGAAACATCACAAAAGGGCTCAGAGGTATAAGGGGAACCATATGAAAGGGGCAGAGCAGGAAACCCTACAAGGAAGCAAAGGGGAAACAGGAACAGTACAGAGAGCAGAATGTACACTGAGAAGCCAAGGACGATCACTGGGCTTTTGTATTTCTTAGTTAAGCTAAAGAATGGCACGTGAGAGTGAATAGCAAAAGAAAGCTCATTTTTCTTGGAGACTGAAAACTGGATCTAAGTTCTCCAGTCACGCCTGGAAATTAAATCTAGAAATAAAGGCACTGACACCTATAAAGAAAGGCTTATTAATAGCATTTGTGAATTTCTTGGGTGCAATGTTACATAATACTAGAAATTGTTAAAGCCTCAGGTCATCAGTTTTATAGTTTAAACTGACTGCCCATTCTTTCTTTAGCCTTTCTACTCTAGGGGCTGGAGATTGTAATTAAAGTACAAAGGACAGAAGTTTGAAAAAAAATTTTAATTTAAAACCATGTTTCTATAACTGTCTATTATGTTTCTATAACTGTCTATTATATGTCTGTAAAGATGATGCTGACCAGTAGAGCATTTTGGAAGTATCTCACACCTAATGAATTTTAGAAAGTTTAGGGAACTGGTCCTTAAAAGTTACTGTGTGACTTTGAACAAGTTATTAAAGCTCTCTAGGCCTCACTTTTCACATCTTTTTGGTGAGGGTTGTAAGAGATGGTGTCTTAGCTGGACTTGAGATGTGAGTAAAGGAGATGATACTGCCCAGCTGATGCTCTCAGGTGGGCCTTTCAGGCTACCTGGACTTGGGGTTACCCTGAATCCAGGGCTGAGGTCAATTTGCAGATTAAGAAACTGCATTGTTATCATTTCACCGAGGTGGGGGTGGGGAGGGGGACTGATTCACATGGACTTAAAATGGACTAATTTGCTAGTCAGACCACTTTTTCTGTCCAGAGGGGAGAACTACTTGCACATGGTGGGCAGGGCCTCTTAGAAGCAAGGCTATGAGGGGCAGAGAGAAGTAGCCCAGAGGAACTGGATGTTCTGCAGAGGCAGCATTTCTACCCTCTCTCTCCTAGATAGGGAAAATCTCCCGCCTGTCTGCGCATACGCTCTGCCCTCCTGCCCATGAGTTATACTCCATTTTGCTGCCAGAGTGATCTTTTCAAAACTCAGATCTGCTCACTGCAAAATACACATCCTCCACCGCCACAACCATCATATCTGCCATCCTTCAGTAGCCTCCCAGCACTCTGAGAAGAACCAAACTCAAGCGCACAGGACTGTCTGCCCTCCCCTGCCTCTGCCTCATCCCGTCACGCCCCTTAATAGGGCTGACCTTTCTGTCCACCGAGCATCCGCATGCTCCCTCCTGCCAAAAGGCCTGTGCAGGCACTGTTCCTTCCGCCTGCGATGCTCTTCCCTCCCCTGTTCCCCACCTTAGTTCTTATTCATTCTTCAGTTCTCAGCTCAAGGGCCACTTCCTCAGAGAAGTCTTCCCCAACCCCTCTGACCAGGTTAAACTGCTCTACTACAAGTTCTTTCAGCTCTTGCCCTGATCTTTTGTGGCACAGAACAATGATGCAATTTACATTTATCCATATGAGTGTTTGATTAGATCGTAAGCTCCATGTGGGCAAGGGCAGTGTGTGCTTTTGTTCACCATTGTATCCCTAGTCAACCTAGCTCACTATTTGTTGAATGAGTGAATGTTCATTACCTTTCCCAAGCTTAACAATTCATGCATTCATTCAACAGATCCTTCTTGAACACCCACAGTTCCCTATCTATACTGGAATATGAGAATCAGAGGACTCTTCTTCGGGACAAAGTAGAAAACACCGTGACACATTCTTATTTATTAGCTCACCTTTTTCTTTACTTCAAGCGGGCTACCACCTTTTTGCTGTGATATTATCTCACACAAGATGCAATTAACTGGATGAAACTCAGACTCACCCTTGAAATCTGCCATGATAACATTCCAGGTTCTCATACAGTCTTCGAAGTTCTTCCACATCCTTTATTTAAGGTACGTGATGATCCTATGAAGTTCGCAAGGCAGATTCTACAGATTATGGACTGAGACCCCAAGAAATGAAGAAATTGCTCAAGGTTCCATGGCTTGTGTGGCCCTAATTGCACCAGCGACATGTTTTTCTTTAACTTCATATCCAAATTTGAGGGGAACAAACCCATTTTGAAGCTCAAGACCTCACATGTACTACTACTACGAATTCTATAATTCATCTAAGTTCTAGAAGTTTCTGGTTCTATGATTCTCTTATTAATTTGTAATTACTATAAGGACTAAGGGGAGGTGGCCTACTTGTGAGTGACACCTCTTTAACAGGTCACTCCAACATCTGAGTCTCCAGTGGTACGTTCCAAAACTGGGTCCTATTCACACATAACTCTGTAGAATGAATTAATTTTTCTGCCTACCGTTTTTATCCATTTCTTACTTTTAATTTCTTTAACAACCAGGATGCCTTCCAAGGAACTAACGTTAGTGAAAATACTGACCCCTCACCTGGAGTGACTTGTTAAAATGCCGATTCTGATTCAGTAAGGTCTGCAGTGGAGTCTGAGATTCTGCATTTCCAGGAAGCTCCTGAGTGCGGGGGAGGGACAGTATTGGCAGTCCCCAGATCACAATTTGACAACCAAGGTATTAGAAGCTTATTTTTTTAACCCTGGAAGGAGGCTATTACATGGAATTAAGATATTCCTAACAAAAAAAAGTATCCTCAAACTTAAACATGTTTTAATTTTACTTTTTATTTTATAATTATTTTGTAATGAACAATATCACTTCTGTAATTTTAAAATGAAATCAGATATCTTACCCTTGTAGGAAAGCACTCCTTAAAATTAATCAAACTCCAGGTGTGAATAAGCATTTTGGGTTTTGCTTTCACTGTGTCAGAGAAAAATAATTGCTTTACAGCTTTCGGAAACATTTGGTTGCTCTGACTAGCATTAATGGGTTGGGCTGAGGACTCAGAGTATGACCGGGGGTCTCTTGCATTCAAACCTTTCATTATTAAAAAGGAAATGCTTTTCCCATCAGACATTACTGAACAAATCCACACAAAAAGCCTAAAAGACTGAAAATGAATAAGAGGTGTTTAATATTCAGGTTGCACCAGAAACAGCAATAGTCACCAAGAAGTGTAGGTAGGTAGGAGATGAGAATAGAGATGCTGTCCTCTGCTTGTCTGCTGATTGTAGAGGAAGAGAACAAAGATCTGGCTTCGTGGTGGCTGCATCTACAGACCATTCCCATGAGTCCTTGTTATTGACTTTATGCTTTATGTTGGCTTCTAGGCTTATTCCATCATAGGTCAGAGTTGACCATCTCATAATCTCAAGAGAGATATCATTCAGTCCCCAAAGTGCTGTTGTCTGAAAAGTAACCACAATCAAACTATGAACATTGCATTTCCAGATGCTGCTCAGTAGCCTTCAAATTTGAGAACAATGCTTTAATGGAAAAACCAATGTCTGCTAAATTGGAGCAAATGGGGATTGTCTTATTTCTTGACTGCTTCCTGGTATGGAATCTAGGAAGATGGAAGAGCTAAGTCTAATGGAAAAGAGAGTCTGGTTCCACATGTTTGGATGTGCTATTAAGTTTTCCTTTCCATTTCTGTGGCCAGACCCCCAGTCTAGGCCTGCATATCCATCAGAGCAACTATGTGCACACTTCTAATTCGGTCTCCCATTCCCACTATCTTCCAATCCGTTTAACACAGTGCTTTTTGATCAATATTCTCATATGTCAATGCTCACATGATGTCCTTGCTCAAAATCCCCAGTGGCTGCCCATTACCCGCAGAATAAGGCACATTTTATCTAGGTGTTTAAGGCACCCTGCATGTAACCTTAACTCATCTATCCAAACATCTCTCACCCCTTCTTAACACAAGCTCTCCACACAAGCCAAATTACCCTAAGTAATAGTTCCAAGTTACCTAATGGCTCCGTGCCTCCATTTCCTCAAAATGGACCAAAATAATAACTTATCTTATTGGGTTGTTGTGAATTAGATGAGTTAATATATATATGATGCTTAGGACAATGTCTGGTACATGAAAAGGGTTTGTAATAGGTTGAATGGTGGCCTCCCAAATTTATGCCTATGTTTTAATTCCTGGAAACTATAAATATTACTTCAATTGAAAAAAGGGTCCTTCGCAAAGGTAATTAAGAAATTTGAGATGAAAAATATCATCCTGGATTATCTAGGTGGGCCCTAATTCCAATGATAGGTACTAATAGGGGACACACAAGGTGACTAGACAGACAGCAGAAAAGACCATGTGAAGATGGAGATGGAGATTGCCAAGGGATGCCCACAGCCACCGGGAGCTGAAAGAGGCGAGGAGAGGAATCTCTCCCAGCCCTGCCTACACCTGGATTTCAGACTTCTGCCTCCAGAACTGTGAGTGACTAAATTTCTGTCGTTTTAAGTCGCTAAGTTTGTGGTAATTTGTTATGGCAGTCGCAGGACACTAATACAGGGTCCATTACATTTTAGCTATTATTATTATTATTATTTTCCAAATATGCCTTTTCCTTTTCTTCTCAGCATAATTTTTTTTTTTAATCTCACTGTTCTCATTAAGTGTCTAGCACAATGTCTTGCAATTAGAAAGCAGAATAAGTATTTATTGGAAAGAAGGAAGGAAGAAAAGTCTACCCCTACCACTTATTTGGTGCTATACAACCCACAATAGCTTTTCTTAATTGCTCTATTCCATAAACTCTAGCATACAGTGACGAGAATCCTCATTTGGTACTTTTCATCTGTTGCTTTATAGTGTACCTTTGTGTGTCCCTGTCTTCTCAAAACTTCTTGAGGACAGGGATCCTTTCTTTTATCTTTCTGTATCCCCAGGGCTTAACACATAGGAAGTAACTCAAGTCTGTGGCAATAATAGTAATAATCCCATTGTCAAAAGTTGTCCACTAATTTGTTACTCGTTCTAAAGTTTCCCCAGGCCTTGTGTGAATCTTCATCAATGCTAGCAGCTTGATCCTTGTGTCAACTGGCTTTGCCAACTGACACAGAACCTTCTAGTCCCAATATATTTTAAGGAGCGACAAATGGAAGATGACTTTGAACACGCTAATTCTTCTGCTGAGTAGACTTGTATTGAAATAAGTAGGCTATAGGCCCAGGCCTGAAAATCTTTTCCTTATACATACAGAGATATTGGTTTTCCCAATGTTTCTCACAATGAAATTACTCTGATATTTGTTCACTTGTGAGCCCGTTTTCTTTGAGACCCACGTAACTCCTCTCATTCACTGGTGAACACTTAAGCTCCAGGGAATCAGCTCAGGGAATAATCTGATGACAGTTATTCTCGTGGCTCAACACAGATCATTCTTTTTTTTTTCTTTCACTCAGTTCAAGAACTCAGAGATTGATAATTGCTAATGTGATATCAGATTGACTTTAAAAAAAAAAAAGGTTTCGAACTTAGAAAAAGTTTCAAGGAATCCCATATCGCCTTTACCTGGATTCATCTATTATTACCATTTTACCTCATTTGCTTTAACATTGGCACGCTCTCTCTCTCTTCTGAATCATATGAAGAAAAGTTACATACATCAGGATTCTTCACCCCACTTTGTACATTTCCTAAAACTAGGAATATTCTCAACATAAGCACAGCACATTTACCAACTTTATAAATTTACGTTGGTACTGTCCATATCCAATTTTGTCCATTGGTCTTTTACAGCATTGTCCACACTGCCCCTTCCTATACTACATCAAGTCTACGGTCAGGCTTGTATGTAGTTGACCTTGAATCTGGAACATTTCTACCACTTTTCTTTGAATTTTATGGTGTCGACTCCTTTAAAAGAATACAGTTCCCCTGGCCTTAAATAAAATGCAACGTCCTCATATTGCCTTTATCTGATGTTTTGTTTATGCATTCTTGGCCGGAATATTGCAAAATTAACATTTTGTCCTTTTAAGGGTGTCACAGCTGGAGATACACAATATCCATCTGCCTGTTATTGGCAATGTACATTTTCCTCACCCATCAAGGTGCTGCTTCATTCCTGCACTGTGAATTTTTTTTCCTCCCTTGAACTAATAAGCGGTCTCTGCGGAGATACTTTAAGACTGTGCAAATATTTTGCTCATTAACATTCCTCCCTTAGATTTAGCATCCACTGAAGATTCCTGCCTCATCTGATCCCATCTTTACTCTGAAAATTGCCAAATGATGATTTCCAGTTCCAGTAGTCCATCCACATTTACCAGAATTTTGTTTGTTTGATTGATTGATTTCAGTCTCGGTGTTTTATTGATTGATTGCTTGATTGATTGATTTCTCTGTTTAGTATCAGTAAGGGGCTCATGAATCTTATTTTTTCAGTGGTTTGTAATTCATCACTGTGCTTAATTTTGGTGTTGAATTTGTCCCAGATTTAACCAGTGGGAACTCCCGCAAGCTGGCTCCTGTGTCAGATATTTAATGAAGGTTCCTGAATTCTGATTCAAAGATGAAACACAAGGTGTTCATAGTTATTCTATGCACCCTACATAACAGGAGAGCATGTCATACGGTGGTTAAGGGTTTAGAATTGAGATAGATCTGGGGTAGATTCTGGCTTTCCTATATACCAGCGATGTTTCTTGGGTAGATGACTTACTGTCTCTGTGCCTCGGCTTCCTTATGAAATATGGTAATGTTAGAACCTACCTCATAGGGATGTTGTGAGAATTACATGATATCATATATGTAAACTGCTTAGTGGAGTAACTGTCATATCAATACTTAATACATGTGAGCTAGTGCCATCATTTTATTTCTCCATATGACAGCTTGTGCATGGTCTGGGCAGTCTCAATCGCTATTATTTCTCCCTTCTGCTAGCAGCCACCATCGAAAAGTCATATCCCTCTGCCCTTTTCCAATATATTTTAATTAATTGTTGAATATTGTAGGTCTCCAGGGATCCACAGATATCTTAGCCCTGCTTTCCTTTTGTTGAAGACGAGGTGTCTGAGACCCTTCGAGGTTAGATGGCTTGCTTTGGGTCACCCAAGAAGAGTGGAAGAGCTAGGAAGGGTGCCCAATCTTCAACTACACACTCGGCGTGATATATCCTATCTCTACCATGATCAAGAGCAACATTCATTTGGTTTCTTTTCCCAGTCAAGGGTATTATTCAAAGCATCAGTGGGAAGGCATCATTTTCTGTATGACTCATCCTCGTTCCAAGATTAACATGCTCCACTTTCATTCTTTGCCTCCCACTCAGTTTCATATCCAGCGGGGGCCCTGAGAGTCTCTATGTCCTGTCTACTCCCCACCCCTCCGGCTCGCTCCCCTCCCCAGCTGTGCTCTTACCTCCTGGCCCCAGACTGTCCCACCATCCTCAGATTCCAACGGCTACTTTCGCTGGACTCTGGTTTAAGAAAGGCATGTCTTCCTGAAATACCCCTCTGATCTATGTTGAAAATAGAAAAAAGAAATATACTTAAGTTGAAGCAGATGTACAGGAGGAACAAGTGTTTGTCCATATGCTTCGGGCATTCCATTAAGGTCCAAGCATTGCAGCAAAAAGCATGTATTTCTGAACATATATATTTTATTTCAAACTCCTCCTCCAAAAAATAAATAAATAAATAAATGAAGGATTCTTCTGATGTGATGGGATGTTATTGAACAAAATAGAATTGGGAATAAATGTGCTGTTGGCTGTGGCTTGGGGGGATCTTTTTATTGTGCCAAGATTTTAGGTTTTGTGCTATTTTTTGAAACACGCTCTGACCTGTATAATTTGAGCCTGCTTACATCAAAATGCTAGTAAAATACTGAAATATTTACAGATGGAATGATATGATGAGTGGGATTTGCTTCACAATCATTCAGGATATGGTGGAAAGTGGACTGGGGGCAAGGGACGGTGGGGAGAGACAGATAAAGCAGGATTGCTTGTGAATTGATAAAATTTGAAAGAGACTGATGAGTACATGAGGCTTCTGCATCTTTTTATATGATTGAAATGACCTATAATGAAAAGCTTTTAAACACTAGTTTAAATTTTCATAATTTGCTTTTAACTTTTTCCTCTTCTTTGTTTCTTTTTCTTTGTTTTTTTTTTTTTTTTCTCTGCTGCTCCTAAATCTGTCCTTTCTTGAAAGCTGGCTCAGGTTGTGCACCCTTTAATAAAAGCTTTCCAACTACTTTAATCCATGAGAGCACTAACACCTAAATGTGTATTTTCTTGCATTAGCCCGAGTTAGTCTTGTAGTCCCATCAGCCTAGATACTTGTTAAAGGCAGAGAGACTAAATCTTATACTTTGGGGTAAAGCTGGACTCAGTCATTGCTTCCTAATTGATGGACATGGTTGTTGGTAAATTGATAAAAAGTGTTCTGAAAAGAGACAATATACTGAACAGGTTATAGATTTGTCATATTTTTTTTCTTTAAAGCTCTTCTGCATAGAGTTTGCAATCTCTCATTTTACCTGTAGGGAGAAGTGGCTTAAGAGATATCCTATCCCAGTCGAAGCATTTCATGTTAGGTAGCGATTCAAGAGCAATTAATGCAAATGACAGTGGATAGTTTACCCTCAAAGGTGACTTACTGAAATAAAATCCTAAACATGGGAATAATCTGAGAACTCTGCATCTCTTCCATTGCACAGTCTAATTGAAGGAGGCAGTAGTAGGGTGGGAAAATGTCAAAAAGAAAATGTCAGTTGTTAGCTTTCAAAATTTTGCCCGAGGAGCCATATAAGAACCATCTCATTTTAGGCTTGTCTATGCTGGTTTAATGCAGGTTGAGAGCCAAATTCAAGGGGAATCTCATTAAGCTGCAGTTTGCTTATGAGTTTCTTCATATACACTGGTCTTTCAAGATGCTTAGAACTAGTGTCTTTTTCAGACCACGGGAAGAGCCCCTGCAAAGTTGGAAAGAGTCTAAGAAAAGTTTCTCCTCTTTCTTTCTTCTCTCACTGGGGAGCACAGGGGAGTCATCCCTGTCATGAGACTTCTCCCATCTCTAAGTCCTCTTGGAAAGGAGACACCACAGCCCCCCTTGAGATCAGATTTAACTTCAGTAATAGCCCTCGGAATCAGAAAAATCTCTTCCATCAGCCAAGTTCCGATGGTCATGGATACTGCTGCTTCATAATTTCTGTGCAGATGTACCTCATTTTTCATTGCTTTCCACTTTATTGAACTTTGCAGATATTGTGCTTTCCACAAATTGAAGGTTTGTGACAATCTTGCATTGAGCAAGTCTATCGGTGCCATTTTTCCAACAGGCTCAGATGATGGTTAACATTTTTTTATTAATAAAGTATTTTCTCATTAAGATATGTACTTTTTTCGACATAATGCTATATATTCTTAATAGACTGTAGTATAGTGAAAAAATAACCTTTACATGAACCGGGTAACCAAAAAACTCCTGTGACTTGCTTTATTGCGATACTAGCTTTATTTATCAGTGATCTGGAACCAACCCTGTAATATCTCCAAGGTATGCCTGTATTTGCATTCCATTGATTTGCCTCTCAGTCTTCTCCAAGGAAAGTAGTCCCTGGAGATGATGGATCAGGGAAGTACAATTGTCTGGCATCGAGGGAGGGCAGAAAAAGCCAAAAGTACAGAACAGTCTGCCTTTTTCTGCTAAAGTTCCCCACAGAGCATCTCCAAGATGGTCTTTTAAGACTTCCCTGGCATCAACTCTTTGATAGAACAAGTGAGGCCTCACAATACAGAAACACTGTTCTCTCCATTAAGCACTGATTGGGAAGGTAGAAAGAGTAACAGCAAGAGTGTGTTTGCTTAGAGTTAAGGAAGAACTGTAGGGAAGTGCAAACTTGAACCAAGAGGAGGCCTTATGAAGCCTTTGCCCCCAGATAATTATCAGTTTTGGACGGTTTCACTGTTCACCTGAAGCCAAGCAAGTGGACCAAATGACCTCTTGAAATCCCTTTCAGCTACAGTGTCCTCTGATTCTAGAAACCCAGCAAGTTTCCCTTTTGTTCTGGTTGTACTCTGAACTCCAGGCGAGTCACCTTGGCTGGGCTTTCATCACTCACTTTGAACTGTAAAACACAGGTGGTTGTAATGGGTGACAGTTCAGTGTCTAGGTAGCTGTATGACTTACCACTGCCAGATTTCTGCTAAATAATGTGGCTCTTTTGAGATAGGTGATAATGGTGTATGGCTAAGCTCCTACAGATAGACCCAGTATAGAGGCGAGACAGAAGTTTTCCAGAGTGTTGAAGGATATTTTCCTCCAGGAGGAATGCATTTTCGTGTTCTTTTAGGTGTGCTGTCAATAAGAGACCTTCTTTCCCCCCAGGGGAGTTCTGAGGCAGCTTACATTCCTTTTCCCCAACACCCCGAAGTATTTTCTAACTACAGCATAAATTAAACTTCAGCACTATATGGAGGGTATACTATCTCTCAACAAACACTGACTTCTTGACTGATGTGAAGTGTGTCTCTTTCATTCAGTGAAAATGCCCACTTTCAAATTCGGGAGCTTTGGGAGAAAGGATTAGGGAAGGGCAGTAGCAGAGAGGCCCCTCTGGGAAGTTGTAGCGTAAACGATGAGTTCTTCAAGAAAGGCTTTGTGCTGACCATGACGCTGAGAGCCAGCTTTTGTAAACAGGTGACCACAACCACAAACCACAGGGCATTAGGAGTGCATGTACAGGAAACAGGGGGAGACACGTGTCACACATTTCCCTATCTCATCTACTACAGTGGAATACGAAAGGCTGTGGCCCTGTCTTTGAAAACGAAAGTCAGATATGTCTAAACAGCTGTTACCCAAATGTTTGTTTGGCAGTGGCATAAATCACTGAACAGCGCTCCCAAGCACACATTGGAACCTCACTCCATTCTTCAAGGTGAGCACGTGGGCAGTTGAGGATAACTAGGCAGTTTGGTAAGAATACCTGTTTCTTTACACTTCTACTTGTAAAAAAGGACACTGGATCAGAGTCAGGAGACCCGGGCGCCAATCCTGGCTCTTTGACAAATGATCACTGTTAACTTAGACATATTGCTTTCTCCCTCTGGGTCTCAGTTCCCCATATCTGAATTCAAAAATTACTTCGGGGTTATTCAGATGTCAGGCCCCCTTCCAGACCCATAGCATCAGTGTCTCCTCGGGTGGGAACTGGACAAGTGAAGTTTGCGAAAGCTCCCAAGGAGATTCTTGTGTGCGTACTGAAAGAACCACTGGATTAAGAGGTTGCTAAATTCTATGATTCTCCAAGATTGAGAGGGAAGAAAAAAATTAGTAGGCAGCTCTGTAAAGGCAACAGTTTATCACTCAGCCCAGCTCAGGTCACTCAATCTCAAAGTGTGGCTGGCTGGGGGCTGACTGCTCGATTGTGCTTCTCCGGGTGGTGGTTGGGCTTGGTTTTGAAAGTTTATATTGTATAATGAAAATGCCAGTGTTCTCAAGCTTTGCATACATTAATAAATAATTAAGATAATTCTATAATTACCAGACATGACTTCATTGGTTACCATTATTCTAATGGAATCTGCTGAGGATGCTTATTTTCCCCTTCTGGAGATGTGATCTACAACCTCAAAAATTCTCTAAGAGGGCCTCTGAGAGAACCATCTGGCTGAGCTAGAGATGTTAAGAGCGTTACGCTCACGACTCTTTTCTCATTCTGAGTGCTTTCCCTGGAAGGTTTATATACATCTGTGGGTTGAGAATGGTGGCGAGAGTAAGGTAACATTTGGCCAGGGAGCCCAGGGAGGCCTCTGGCCAGCAGCCCCCTTCTTCATGCTCAGAGGACAGTGGCGACAACAAAGGCTGTAACTCTCAGACATCAGCCTTAACCTCTAATGTGGAGCGTAAGGTCTAGGCTGGATGGACCCCGTGCAGAACCCCTTTGACTTAGGAATGAGGCAGCTTTTTTTTCCCCTTTATCCTTTTTCTATAAGTTCCCCTCCGAGTCCTGGATCTCACTCTGTCCTGTGGAGAGGAAAGTCCATGCAGCAAGAAGAGAGCACAAGAAGCAGGGCAGCAGAGCAAAGGGCATTTGTATCATTACTGGGAACAGAGCCAGTCCAGACAGCCCACCCCAGGATTCCTAGGCGGGGGCAGCAGCAGCCTTTTTGACTTGACAGACAAATGCAGGTATCCAAAGAAAGAATGCTAGAGTGAGCCAAAGGGAAGGCAGATGCTACTTCTCCAGCAAAATCCAGAAAGCTCCTAGGAAGAGAATCTTGATCGCTCTTTGATGTTGAGTTTCCACCAAACGTACCTTTCCTGTTAAGTGTGTCTTTCTCTCTTGTATTCCTAGGATTAATGTAGTTGCTGACATATAGTGGGTCCTATGGGTTTCTTATAGACTGAATGTCTGTGTCTCTCCCAAAATTCACATGTTAAAGCCTTAACCCTCTCCATGTTGATTCTTGGAGATGGAGCCTTTGGGAGTTCATTAGGGTTCGATGAGGTCATGAGGGTTAGGCTTTTATGATGGGATTAGTACCTTTGTAAGAAGAGACACCAGAGAGCTTGCTTTCTGTCTCAGCATGCACTAAGAGGAGGTCACATGAACATACAGCAAAATGGCGGCCACCTACAAGCCAAGAGAATAGGCCTCAGAATGAAACCTATCTTGCCAACACCTTGATCTTGGACTTTCAGTCTCCAGAATTGTGAGAAATAAATGTCTGTTATTTAAGCCATTAAGTCTGTGGTATTTTGTTATGGCAGCCTGAACTAAGACAGTGCTCGACACATTTTAATTGAATGACTGGAAGACTGAACCAATGAAAATATTTTGCTTCCCATGGAAATATACTAGGGTGTGTATAATACCACATCCCAAAAGATGCTCAGTTCAAACATACGTAAGCAAAAACAATTTATTGGTTCATGTTACTGAAAAGTCCAGGATTTAATCTTTGGCCACAGCCCGATTGAAAGGCACCAATGCTGACTTCAGGGAAGTTTATCTCTCCATCTCTCTTCTCTGCTTTGTTCTGTGTTGACTTCATACTCAGCAACATTTCTCCAAGCTTATCTTTGACCAGCTTAGCAACTCAAGTTGAAAGACAATGTTGTTTTCCCAGTAGCTGCAGCAAAAGTCCTGCGGTTGATTCTCATTGGACCATCGTGGGACATGTGCACCTACTAAATGAGCTTATGGCCAGAGACATGGGAAGTGTAGATGGGTTATATGCCTTAAAGGAAACTTATGGCCCCAGGAGAGAGAAGGATGGTTCCCCAAAGGCAAACCAGGACCCCTTACCTGAAGGAAGAGACTAGATACTGCTCAGGCAAATAAAACACAGAAACAGCAGTTGTCCAACACAAATAGTATATGACTTTCATGGATTAATATGAACAACAAAACTATAAATTAAGATTTTGTTTATATATATAGCTATTAAAGTTAATTTTGAAGTTAATTATTTTGCTTTAGTTGAAATAATTGGAAATAAGTAAAAATATGCTTGAATTTCAGTCAGTATGCGTGAATTTCATATTAAAGCCTTCTCCAATAAAATGTTTTTAAAAATAACTTTATTTTATTCTGGTTATATAAGTAATATTTACTCATAAAAAATTTTCAGAAAACACAGCTAAGTTTGAGAAAGACAATAGCCATCCCTTATAATCCTAAAAAATACTAACTACTAACATTTTTTCTATAATCATCGCAACTGTTTTTCTATTTTATATATTATGTATTGTGCAATCTATGTTACAGAATGTATTTTAAGGAATATATTTGAATGCTGGACATTGTTTCTTGTTTATAAATATATGAATTGTTTTTAATAATTGCATAGTATGACAATTATTGAATATTAAGATCGTTTCTAGTTTTTCACTATTGTATACAATACTCTCATTGTCAGCCTTGACCATATAGCTTTACATACTTGTGAGATTATTTCTTTATGATCATTTCCTAGAAGTGAACTTGCTGTGACAAAAAGTACAGGTAATTTGAATTATGGTGCATATAAAAACTGGCTGTTTATGTCTTTTGCCCATTTTTCTATTTTCCTGTTGTTTTCTAAAAGTTCTTTTATATTAGGGATATAATTTTAAGTTGAGTTCCTCAGAAGCAGACTCTTAGACAGATTCCCATGTAGAAGTTTATTGGAGGAGTGCCTTTGGAATCAACACCTAAGGGAGGATGAGAACAGCAAGATACGGCAGAAGGCCTCACTCAGCTGACCCATGAGGAGCTTGGGAGCTGGGATGGTCCTTCACAGTTCTGCAGTGAGGCAAGAGAGCCAAGCCTTTATACCCCTTTATTGACCAGTCATTAGATGAGAGCTGCCCCCATGGAGCGGGGATGACTTCAGCTGTGGACAGTTGCAGGAGAAAAACCTCACTGTGACAACAACAGTCTTTACAGCTGAGAGATTAATACCCCAGTACTGAAGATGGGCTCTGGGCAGCACACTTCAGCATCCACTGCAGATATCTTTGACTATCATATGTGTGTGGATATTTTTCCCACTTTGTCCTTTGTCTGTTGACTTGTAAAGAGTCACTCTTTGTTTATTTTACTGAGTTTTTAAAATGTTTTCTATAGTCAAATGAACTATTTTTTTATGATTTCTGACTTTTATATCATCCTTAAAAAGTCCTTCCCCACTCCAAGATTATTTTAAAATCTGTATTTTCCACTGGTATTCTCATTTATGTTCCCATTTAAATCTTTAATCCTTCTGGAATTTATTTTGATTTAAGGTATGAAGAAGGTATCTTTTTTAATGGTAAGGACCAGTCTTCCTAGCACCATTTATTAAATAATGTATCTTTTCCTGTGAATTTGAAACGACATCTTTAGCAAAACTAACTATTTAAACTTCCTTCCATTTCTAGCTCTCTCCATGTTCTGTTGGTCTGTCTATGCCTGTACTCTATGCCAGTGTATCACTGGTTTATTTTATTATTTAGTTTATGTACAGTAAAAATCATTCTTTGGAGTGTATAGTTCTGAGTTTTGCACAATGCATAGAGTTGTGTAAGACAGAGAACAGTTCTATATTTTCCCAAATTCCCTCATGCTGCCTTTTTCAGTCAAACTCCGTTCTCCTTTAACTCCTGGCAACCACTAATCTGTTTTCTGTTTTGCCTTTTCCGGAATGTTATATAAATGGAATTACATAGAGTGTCATCTTTTACGTTGGCTTCTTTCACTCAGCATAATGTCCTTAAGATCCACCCAAGTCATCACATGTGTCAGTAGTTCCTTCCTTTTTACTGAGGGACATTTGAGTTGTTTCCAGCTTCTGGTGACGATGAATAAAGCTGCTGCAAATATTCGATTTTCGTATGAATGTGGGTCTCCATTTCACTTGGATAAATACCTAGGAGTGGGATTTCTGGGTCATACTCTTAATTACCATATATGTATCTGAATATTTGTAATGGGCATTCATGTATGGAAGGGAAAGCGGCTGCCTCATTACCTTATTACTCTTGTTCTTTTTCTTCTCCCTCCTTCTCCTTTTTATCTCTTTAGGATATCAGCTAGATTTGCATTAAATTTGTTGATTGATTTGTGTAGAAAGCCCCCTATATGAAGTCATGATACCTCTTATAAGGCAATAAATTCCTAAAACTAAACAACAAGTAGCCTCAATATCAGATAAACAGCAATTTTGCTCATCGTTCCTCTGTTACAGATAAGAGCAAGTACCTTTAGCCTTGATTTATGTAATACCAAGTCATTTCTTTAGTACACAAGGCATCAAGATCCAGATGGGTCTTTGAATCAGGTGAGCACACCTGCATGAAACCTTTGGGCAGAGGGCCCTGGTGTGAGGTCACCAGAAAAACAGAAGTGATCCTGGGGACAACCACTAATTGCTCTCAAGGATAGTCCAGCCTCTTTAAAATTTCCTTTCTAACACATCGTTCAGTGTAAATCATGGGGACAATGGATCCCATTAGGACACTGGAATTTCCAGGTTGGAAAAGTCTTAGAGAACTCCCCAGGTCCCTTGCTTGGAGACAAGATCACACTTCAGGCAGGAGGAATAACACTCCCCAATTTCATTCAATAATAGTTACTTTCAGTATGTATCAATCTTCACCATCTGTGAGTCTAACAACAACTCTTGTTATACTCTTTAAACACATTTCCTCCTAGCCTTTCCTTAAAATGACACAGGCAAACTCTTGCAAAACTAGAACTACTTGTTCAAAGCCAGCCCTGAGTAGGGTGCTTCATCAGGGTAGGCGATTCAATTATGTTTATCCACTTAGGCACACTGAGTCTCAGCCACCTCAGGGACTTCCTTTTAATTTGTTTGTCTCCATTTGTTAATTGGATATACTAAGTGAAATGAGGTGTCTCTTATGGAAGTGCCTGCAAAGAGGAAGTCACTGCAAATTCACCAATGTGGCATTCTCCATGATATACCAATAGTAAAAGGATACAGAGAAGAATCTACACTTCCTGTCTGCTCATTTTACACTGGGGAAAGCTGCTCTGGGCCCTATGTCAGGAAAGGACCGGTTTCTTCTGAGGGCTCACAAGACGCTCTGGCTTCCCAGCTTTTTGATTCTTCCGATGGTTTTTGACCTATAGCAATGATCAATCCCCAGCATGGGTTTGAAGTAGGACATGTATTCAGTCCCCTATGCTTTCATTCTAACTTTGAGATGACTTAAGCAGCTACTTTGTGTTGGAAAAAAGACAGTCCTTGACGTCCCCATTATTTACGACGGCTTGGAAACTACAGTTGGGTGATGATGAATAAAGGCACTGAAGTCAAGCCAGGGACGGATCCAGCTTTTGTGGGGACTGCTGCCAACACCATTCTGGGTATCTTTAAGAAGAAGAACATAAAATTACAAACACAAAATTAGGCATAGGGCCTTGCAATGGGGCATGTAAGTGAAGGGCCCCCAAACCTCAGTTTGTTAGTTTCTCAGAAGACCCCCTTCTGAGCCAGGCATATTTAGGTTTAAACCTCAACTATGTAATCTTGGCCAAGTGACTGAAGGGCTCTCTGCTCAGTGTCCTCATCTGAAAAACGAGAAAAATGGTACAATGATAAAATAGACTTCATAGTGTTGGGAGGGCTCCAAAGATGAGGACATCAAGCATTTAGCCCAGTATCTGACCCATGGCAGTTGCACAGTAAATGTTAGCTACTATGAGGAGTGTAATTATCATTGTGAGCTTTCATCCAGTAGGACTGCATAACCACAAAACCTAGCTTCTTGAGCAGAATTTAGTTAAGAGAAAGAGAATGAAGTCCAAGTTCACACATTCTTGCTGATACAGCTTGTGTATGGTATATATGAGGTGTGACCATGAAGCCCGTGCTATAACCACACCACATACAGTGGATGGCAGGCATTACATGTCTCTGCTCTGAGAGCTGATTCATTCTGAGGTCACAAAGCATTTATCTTCAAAAACAGCATATTAATATCCCATTGGGTAATTAAACTAGACCTGTCTAGTTTGCTTTCCTTGAGTGAAATACGTTCATTCAGCATAAATGAGAAGGATACATATAAACTAGTCTTTTTTTTTTCAGTGTGTGAGGAATGGGTGGGTGATAATAAAATAAGAAAGGCCATTTGGAAACTATCATATTACATCCTTTGTATTTGCACAGCACATTCGTCTAATTTTGATGCCATGATGTCCCTGCAAAGTAGGTAAATACGTATTTCTACATTGCCAGCTTACGGGTTTTTAACTCAGCATTCTAACTACATTTTCTTTCTTTCTTTCTTTCTTTCTTTCTTTTTTTTTTTTTTTGAGGCCCAAAACTTCTCCCCCCCACCCCCCTAAAAAAAAGACTTAAATATCCTCTATCGCATAGCTTGTCATGAACATCATCAGCCCGAAGAGTCAAGTTCTCACCAATGTTTCCCCCTTCAGAGCAGTTGGAAAATATATTGATAAACAAGTTACCAGAGCAGATCATTGCTACTTCTTCCCTTTGAAATTTCCTTTTTGAAACCTTAGTGGATTCTGAAGCCTGCGATATCTGAAGTCTGATGACCAAATATGATTCTGCTTCAGTTAACTAGGATCGGTGGTAGCTCCAAGGGTTGGTTGGGAGGAGATGATGACTTAATTATCCCATAATTCCCAGTAGCCACCTCTGGCCATGCCAAATAGCCATACAATCTGAGCAGACACATCGTGCTTGCTGTGTAAACATGATTTCAAGACAAGCTTCCAGCCTCCCATTTCAACAGATTGCTCATGTTTACACCCCTCCTGTGTAGAAACTCTGACTAGCAAAGCACACTAGAATGTTCTGGTAATAGAAGTTAATTGAATTATCTAAAGGTTAACCAGAAAAGCTTATTTGTAGTAGAAAACCATTCTTAAGATGTATTGATTCAGTTCTTGCCTTAGTAAATAGAATGACTTTAATGTAAACTTTCATGGAACAGGGCCAAGTCTGACAGTCCAACCCAATGGCTGGTACAGAAGAGGCATTCAATAAATGTTCGATAATATAATTAACTAATATGGTAGGCTGTGGAACAGAAACAGTGTTTAACTAGTTCACCAATTTTTTCTAGTCTTGTCTTTATGTAACTGACATGCAGCATAAATTACTTAAAATAATAAACATACATGATTTTTTAAAAGTCTCATTGCTTGGACTCTATCAGCTTTCAGAAAATTTATTATTGTGTAGGTCCATGTAAAGTCATCATTTTTTTGGAAGAAATATTGTTTTGTAGAAGTGTTTATATCCAAGTAACCTCAAAAGATGGCTTAAAAAAAAAGACATCAGGTGCTAAAAAAAAAGAAAAAAGATATGCATTAGAAAAAGAAATGGGTGCTATGTCTAATTCACCCTTTTATCAAGTATTTCTTGAGCATCTGCTGTGTGCCAGTCTCTGAGGATTCATTGCTGAGCAGAACAAACATGGCCTCTGCCCCACAGAGCTACAAATGAACGTAATATAAACATAATTACAACTTGAAATTAGATTCCAATAGGGACACAAGTCGGGGGGTGGCTAATTTAGTGTAGGAGGATTGGAAAGTTCTCTTTAAGGAATGACATTTAAGTGAGACTTGATGTAAGAACAGGAATTAGTTAGGCAAATATTGTGGAGACTATTACCCACAGAGGGATCAGAGTATGAACTCATGAGGGAGAAAGAAACCTAATATATACATTCTGGAAACTTTGCAAAGCACAGAGAACAAGAGCAAGGTGAAGCAGGGCCAGCTCATGCAGGCCTCGCGGGCCACGTGAGGGGCTGTTCATTGCCTCTGACATTTCCATTTCCCTTTCTTCCTCCGCAGCAGAACCTTGAGCATGTTCCCTGTAGCCTCAGGTGGAGCCACCCTCCTCTACATTGCCCTGTGCTGCTTCAGGGGACAATGATCCCACCCCCAGCTTAAGGAGTGGCTCCTGATTGCTCTAAGCCAACCGATAAATAGCATTTCTTTGGTGGGTCTTCCTGGGCCAGGAGTGTGCACATGACCTAAAGTGGCCCAATCAGATTGCAGAGAGAAGCTTAGATTCCATGGCTGGGAAAATGGCTCACTGTCTCTCTTCCATCATTCCAGTTACTCAGCCAAGAGAGGAGTCCACCCTTAGATGAAGCTAGTGCTGAGTGCGGTGGGGCAGAGAAGAGGACAGAGCCTGGGTCTAAGTAATAATATTTTTGAGAGCTGCCGAATTAACCAACCCCAGAGCCTGCCAGAACTCACCCATGTTTCTGTGTTGGTTAAGATCCTTGAATTTTCTCTTCCTTTACATTCTTTGGACTCTACCATCTTAGCTCCTTCAACTCTCTGGTAAATTCCTTTATCTCTTTGCCGGGTCCTCTTACACCTTCTAACCTCTAAATGGGTTTCTTCTGCAAGGTTCCTCTGAACTTCCCTCCACCCTTTCTCCCAGGGAGCTCTCGCCCACTCCCCTGGCTTCCTTCTATACTAAGGGTCTGCTCACCAAGCTCATTCAGTCACCTGCATTTCCTTATGCATCTCCTCCAAACGATGATCCAGCTTGGATACCTCCAGGAAACTCACTGGTAATGCAGGTAAGTTCCAAATTAATGTACAGTTGACCCTTGAACAACAAGGTTTGAACTGCACGGGTGAACTTATATGCAGATTTTTTCCCCCCATAAATATACAGTTGTCCCTCCGTATCCCATCCCATAGATGGTTTTGCATGCATGAATTCAACCAACTGAGGATCGAAAACAGTATTTTCCATCCACGGTTTAGAATCACAGATGCAAATGCCAACCGTATGCATCATTCTAGGCCATTTCATATGAGGGACTTGAGCATTCAGGAATTTTGATATCCACGGGAATCCTATAACCAGTGCCTCCTGGATACCAAGAGACAACTGCAGTTAAGTTTGGAGAGAGTCAGAAGTTATTTGCGATTTCCAGCTGCGTAGAGTTTTGTATCCCTAAACGCCTGCGTTGTTCCAGAGTCCATTGTAGCTTTTCTTTAGCATCAGCAGCTATTCCCAATTTCCCAAATTCAGAAATAGTTACATAAGTTGTATATAAAGAAGCCAGAGGTTGTCTCATAGACCCGAGAATGGAAAGTACATGTGGAAAGCTGACTGCCTTCAAGGATCCAGGCAGCTGCTCCCAGGCTTGTTCCCAGAAGCCGTATCTGCATCTGCTTCCTTCTTCTCCGTGTTGCAGACTGGCTTCCTCTGCTCCTTGGTTATGTGAAAGAACGAGGTCAGTCGCAGGTCACCGACTGCACCAATCCCATCTTCAATCCCCCGGAGGGAGATGGACATAATTTTCTCTGTTTCAGTGCAAGCCGAGGAAGAGTTCGAATTGACCCATCTCAGGTCAAGTGCCCCTAGACAGGTGTAGTGGCCTCCACAATAACCATGGAGGGATGATGGGGAATGGGCAGTCTCCAAAAGGAGGGAAAGTCCCATTCACAGAAATAGGAGGCATGCTAGGCCGCTAAGACAATGAGGTTCCAGGACAAGGACCCTTCTCTGTGATTAAGGGGCCAGTGCTTAGAGAAAAGGGTTAAAGATGTGGGGCAGACACTCCAAAATTTCACCTGGGTTAGAGGCCTTGGGGTCATTTTTGACTCTTCCCTCTGCCACCATCCACCCACTTCCCTAATATCTAATAAGACACTAATTCCTATTACTACTTTCAACATACTTCCTGGTTGCCTCTCTGTTTCCTTTCTCACTCTAGTTCCCTAGTTCAGTCCTCATTGCCTAACTTCCTGCATTCTCTAATAACTCCACTAGTTTACCAGACTTTCCCTTCCTCCTATTCACCCTACAGGCAGACTAGTCTTCCTAACACAGCACCTGGAAGAGGTTGCATCACAGATTTAAAAACCTCCAGGGTCACCTGGCTGCCTATAGAACCCAAATCCTTTGGCTCGCTATTCAAGACCTTCTCCAGTTATGATCAGCATCATGAATTGCCTCTTCTGCATCTGTGACCTCCAAGGTCTTTCCATGGAGTCTCCCGGCCATGTGTCCAGGGATGAGTCCACATACCCTCAGCCTCAGGAGGAAGCTTGAATAGATTAAGTCCACCAGCCCGACCGCAGTGAGTGGTTCAGAAAAAGTCACTGAGCTAGGTCCCCTCTAGCCAGCACATTCTCCAGGCCAGTGTCATTGGCTCAGGAGATGGCATGTGAGCCCAGATGACCCACCAGAGAGAACCTCGGGACTTCTGTTGGTCAGGCTGGGGCGCCAAGGCCTTTTTTCCTTCTGAACGTGAATTGAGAAGCTTATAGGCCTAGGGGCTGCTACCAACCATCTTTGTCCTCAAGAATAGCTGAAAGCAGGGCAATTTGCCCAAAAACAATGTTCTAAAAGCCAAATAGCTGAAAGCCAATTTATGAATCAAAGTAAAAATATATGTATTTCATTGACTGTTTTAAAAAAGAATATTCCTTAAATTATGTCTTTAGCAAATCTGTCATTCAACATCCGACTCAGAGCCAGGCTAGTGGGTTTAGGATGATGCCTCCTTCGGAAGAAAAGTGGAAAGGCAGAAATGCAAGGTTCTGGCTGTGGCCTTTGAACTCTGGATTGGACCTTGTCTGAAGCCTGCCACACCTGAGGACTTTTCCCAAACATGAGCCAGTCGTTCCCGTAGGAGTTTAACCCGGGTTCGGTCGCATTTTCTGTCAGGTACAACTGAAAGCATCCGAACTGATACAACAACAATATGTCTTTCTGAATATTTCCAAATTCTGATCTTCTGATTATTAGCAAATAATCACTCGGCTTCAACCAAACCAGTCTACTCGCGTCTCCTGATACCCGCGCGACGTCATGATTGGTCTCTCGGCACTCCTCCCTCCAGCCCTTCTGTCCATGCCGTGTCCTCCCGGCCTTCCGGACAGGAGCTTCTCTGCTCCTCAGGCCGCCACAGCCCTCCGTGCTCCCTAAACGCCAGCTTTCTCGGCCCAAGAATCAAAGACTCACTTAAATTCCTTCAGAAGGAACTGAGGCAGCTCCCAGAGTCCTCCCTCCCCACCGTCTCTCCTCGAGAGCCTCCTGGTCGCCTTCTCACGCTGTTCTCTCCTCTTCTCACGGGTCTGCTCTGTCCCCACCTCTGTGGATGGGCAGCCCCTTGGTCGTAGCTGTTCCCTCGCAATGTCACACCCCCACTTCTACCTCAGGTGTCCTCGCAGCTTCTGTTCCCTCGATGTGTGTCTCATTTTCTCCATGGGTCCTACGGAGAATCTGATTGGAGTAATTAATCCTTTCCCACTAGGCCATGCCAGGTCCCTGTAGCCTGCAGTTGGCCAGCTAGTGGGTCAAGTGTTCACCTGTGGTCCAAACACTTGCGGGCAGGTGATGGATGGTACAATCCCATTGGGCTTCCCCCTCCCTAGGGTTGAGGGAAGGGAGGCCTGGCCACCTCGAGATGGACTGCGGGTCCAGCAGGACCAGCCTGGCCTTTCAGGACACAGGTACCACCCTATCAGCAGTCGGTCACACACCCCATTTGTGTGCTGCTATATTGAGTCATTTAAAGTATTGTTTGACAGAGAGAGGTCTGGCTATGGGAGGTGAACACATGGTGTAAATATGCGCATGCCTTGCTGTTAAAGCATATGGCTGAAACTTATTGGATTTCATTAACCAATGTCGCCATAAATTAAAAAAATAATTAAAAATGAATAAATAGGGGTGGCTCCATAATGTAGTGGTTAGCACATCTGCTTGGCACGCAGAAGGTCCTGGGTTCGTGCCCCAGGTGGAGCCACGGACCATACCCTGGGTGCGCCAGCCCCCCCGAGTGCACTAGGGGTGCCAGGCCCCGGGTGCACGCTGCGAGAGCGTGGGGGAAGACGCCCCGCCTTCAGAGATCTAGCTCTAAAAAAAAAAAAAAAGAGAGAGAGCAACATCCGTAGGTCAGGGGTGGAAGGGGGGACGCTTAAAAAAGGGGGGAGAAAAATAAGTAAATAAATAATAAGGTGCGGTTTATTATCTGAATCTCTATGTGCTTGTTTCTGATCCCTTCATGGAGATTATAAACGTCCTTAATAGAGACAATGCCCCTAAATATCTGTAATAAAATGATAACAATAAGTAATAGTTACCAAGCACTTACCATGAGCCAGGTACCATTCTAATGGCTTTATAAAAAAAAAATAATAACGCTGTCTAAGCCTCACCTGTTACTGTCCCCACTTTACAGATGAGGAAGTGGAGGCCGCGTCACACAACCAGTCAGAGGTTTCTGACTTGAACCCAGCCAGCTCGCTTCCAGCGTCTGATGACGGCTCCTCCTCCCGCTGGTGCTTTCTGCTTGTTTATTTCGATTGTGCATACTGTGCCGAAAAGGAAAAATGCCCTCTCTCTTTGTGTTCTTTAGTTCTCATTGGCCTATTTGTTCCAGGAAGACTTATTTTTTGGCCGAAAGCCTCTCTTTCACAGTCAGCACACTAATGCCAGAGAAATATCAACAGAGCAAAAGACAATCCATTTTCAAACCAAAAACTCCCTCTTGGCTCAAAGCAAGTTCATCAGCCAGATGCCCCTCCCTTCCCCCATGTTTTCCTGGCACTGCTTTGCAGAAATCTGGATGTAGGGGCCGTGTGCAAGGTGGCTTCTGCAGGCTTGAGCAATTGCTAGACAGACTGCGGGCCGGAGTGCCAGCCAGGAAATCATTTCAGCGGCCTCCATCTTCCCTTCATGCCAAGTTCAGGTGGCAGGGGAGGGGCGTCATAGCCTGGATTCCCTTGGGATGATGTCCAAGTACGCAGAAGCTGGGCATTACGGTATCCCCACCGCAGCAGCTAATCCATTAACCCCCGGCACCCTCAGGTCCCCAGTGACACTCTCCTGCCAGCGGCGACTGTGCCTCGCTTCCCCCATCCCCGCCTCTCTGCCAGGGCTCAGGAGCAACAGGCTGTCTAAGGGCTATATGAATGCTTCCCCAACCTCCTCCTGAGGCAGACACGGGCAGATTTGTCCACATTAAAATAAAAAAGCGAAGGCAGAATTTGGGAGCCATGCAGGTCTTGCCGATTGCTGGCAGTCGGGGGAGCACTCACATTCTCTGCCAAGGTCTCCTCTGGCTCGAAGGCTTCTCTCCTCTCTCTCCCTCTCCTCCCACCACCCCAATCCCCATGGGCCAAGCTTTCTGTTCATTACCCAGACCTCCTCCACATCGCTTTCAGCCCTGCACGGAGTCCTCACGTCCTGGGGGATCTCCTGAATCCTGACTTGGACATCGAAGGGATGGAGGAAAAGGGAAGAACTGTGGGCCAGAGGGGAAATGGAGGCGGAAGCAGAGAGTCAGCTGACGGTGCCAACGCGGAAGGCCTGCCTCGGGCCAGCAAAACCACACCGAGACCCTGCTGCCCAGTGCACCCCAGGACCTGCCAGCAAGGGAAGACTTGCTAACGAAAGGGATAGGGGGAGATTCTGGAGGAAAGAGAACGAGAACCCCAACCCACCCTCTCTCCGTTCTTTGCTCTCTCCCGCCTTTCCAGCTCCTGACCCCCTTAGTTGTTCCTCTCTCTTCTGAACAGGGACAGAACGGTGACTGGGGACGTCTCATCTGGAAGCAACCTGAGGCCTCATCTTGTCCAGCACTATCTTCTTAGAGTTGAGGAAACTGAGGCCCACAGAGGGGTCATGTCTTGACCAAGGTCACACAGCTAATGAGCGGTAAAGCTAAGATAAAAAATAAGTACTCGTGCCAAATGACGCTTAATTGATCCACCTGTACAATAATCCCCCGCAGAGACTCACGGGCCAGGTCCCCAATACAGTGTGAGGAACCTTCAAACCTGAATCCGTTTGTCCTGTCA
>NW_006432945.1:3013628-3019888 GCF_000325575.1 Pteropus alecto
GCCAGCAAAACCACACCGAGACCGTGCTGCCCAGTGCACCCCAGGACCTGCCAGCAAGGGAAGACTTGCTAATGAAAGGGATAGGGGGAGATTCTGGAGGAAAGAGAACGAGAACCCCAACCCACCCTCTCTCCGTTCTTTGCTCTCTCCCGCCTTTCCAGCTCCTGACCCCCTTAGTTGTTCCTCTCTCTTCTGAACAGGGACAGAACGGTGACTGGGGACGTCTCATCTGGAAGCAACCTGAGGCCTCATCTTGTCCAGCACTATCTTCTTAGAGTTGAGGAAACTGAGGCCCACAGAGGGGTCATGTCTTGACCAAGGTCACACAGCTAATGAGCGGTAAAGCTAAGATAAAAAATAAGTACTCGTGCCAAATGACGCTTAATTGATCCACCTGTACAATAATCCCCCGCAGAGACTCACGGGCCAGGTCCCCAATACAGTGTGAGGAACCTTCAAACCTGCATCAGTTTGTCCTGTCATAGATTCTTTTACGCCCCGTCACCATTCTTCGCCGTCGTAGGCGACACCCCCAAAGCAGGTCGTCCTGTGTGGGACTGTGGTCAGGGAGGCGGCAGCCAGCACCACGACCCCTACACCACACACAGTCTCGGTGCTTTCTGCACTCTGTGACTTGTCGGCCAAGCCGGGTCCTGACTGTGCTCTGGAGTAGGCAGAAGCCCAGGGGCCCCAGTCCCCTCGGCCACAAGCCAGCTGCGCTGCCTGGGACCCCTGCCTTCTGCCCTCTGCTGGGCTTTGGGACACTTTCAAGGGTTTGTTCTGCATCTCTCTCCTCAGCTACTATTGTTTCCCATTTAGTAGCTATGTGGGGACCGTATCGACACCCTCCCTTCCCGCACCGGGAACACTATAGAAAGACCTCCCCATGCCTTGTTCTCTGACCCAAATGAACAGGCTGCCATTTTGAAATCCCAGCAAATCTAGAAGCGACGGAATGGAAGCCGTAGAGTCTTCTGGGCTCTACTCAGGCCCAGAATTGTAACGTCTCAGTCCTGTGAGGAGAGTGCTGGCGGGTGGGGATGGGGATGAGGGGGAGGGCATCCAGGCTCGCTTCAAACTGTCTTAGAAAAAGTCAGGATGAATGTCCTAGGGAAAGGCTATTAATAGGCCTCCTTCCACACGCTCAGCTTTCCGGGGCTGGAGCTCTGTGAGGATGAGTCAGCAGATGGAAAGGCTAACGGTGAACCTCGAGAAGCAGAACCATCTCTCCGGCAGGGGAAGTAGAGGCTATGAGACTGCACTTTTCACCAACCTCTGCCTTGGCCCCGCCCCACCCTCCTTTGAGTGTGCGATCTGCTCAGCTTGGGTGTTACTGGTGTTGTCGGTTTCAATTCTGAAACCAGAATTAAATCAGCAGAAACACCCAGACAGTCCCTCCTCCCACTTCCTTTTACGTTCTCTTCATTGACGAAGCCACCGGCCGGGGAAGAGGGCCCATCCGTGCAACGTGGAGAGCTGGCTGCTGAGCAGTATGTAGGTCCCTCTACGCACCTATCTACCTGCTGGCTCACTTTGAGATGAGCTGTCAATGTAGATTAGACACACACTGTGGAACCCCAGGTCCTGTGACAGGCGATCTTACATATCTCCTCTTCACAGTCACCCCGTGAAGCCGATACATTGATATCTGTCTTTCATAGATGAAAAATCAAAGCCGAGAGAGATTAAGCTATTTGCCCAAGAAGCCAATATCATCTATCAAGTGTATAGAACATGTCAAGGGCTTGTGTACTGTTTTTTAAAGATAACTAAAGATCCTCATTTTATAGATGAGGAAACTGAGGCTCAGAGGGACTGAGGCAACCTAAGAACTAGCAGCACCGTGACTTGATTCTGAGTCTGCTTGACTCCCAAGCCAGTGCTCCCTCCTGGATACAGGATATCAGGGACTCCAGCCGTGTCTCTGCCTCTAAATCCACCACACCCACTGCCTCTCCAGGGAAGGATTTGCCTTGCATGCCCCGATTGGATGCCTATCAGTCTAGGAGGCAGGGGGGTGGGGCCATATCAGTGCTGGCAGACTGGCCTCTGGACAGACCTTCCCTTATCACAAATTACCCCTTTGCACCTCCATCCTCTGAAAAGGGGCTGGGTGTGGGAACCTGGCAGGACCAATCCCAAGATGTGGGTTCAGGAGAGGGAAAGTTAAAAGACTAGCCTAAAAAGAACACTTTCCTGAGATCAAACACATGACGATGTGAGCAGAACTCATTGTCAGCCCCAAGTTTAAATGAAGTGGCCTTAAAGGTAACAAATATATAACATCAACCTGCCAATTTTTATCACGTCATAGAAGTTCTGCAGTTCACGATTGGTACCTTTAGATGTAGGAATATTTGACTCTCAGGAAAACTGTGTATAGATAGGGTAGTGAGGGGACAAACAAGGGTCTCGATGAGCATTTTAACCTCTGATTTCTAAGACACTGCAAGTGGTGAGGACAATGAGAGAGTCAGGACGTTTTTAACACTAGGGAAAGCACAATATGTCGGTGCTTCTTGAGCCTATTTCTCCAACTACCCTATCGAAATAGCCCTTCTCTTCCCTGCTTTAATTTTTTTTCATAGCTCTCTTCTCTAACTCACTTTACATTATTTTGTCTGCTACTGTTCCCCAGAGGCTAGAACATATAAGAGGCCCTCAGTAAAGATGTGTTGGATGAATGGATGAATGAATGAATGAATGAGTGTACCTTGGGGGGTTATTTAACCACATATAGATATCCTCCATGTCGGTTTTTCTGGGGAGTGGGTGTCAGAGTCCTCTCAACCTGACCTCCCCAACTCAGCGTCAGCTAGGTGGAGAATCGCTTTTGAGGATAGGACGAAGGGGCTGATTCTTGAGGAAGAGCCCCCTGTTGACACTCATTAAGACCTAGACAGAGGATGCAAGAGACACAGCTCCCACCCCATCCCAAGGAGATTCCTGTTGTTGAGTTTCCCCACTGGACTGTGGCAATGTCTGAAGCCAGCTGTGAAGAGCAGGGAAACTTTCTGGAAAGCGTCCACCCCAGATGACTATGTGCCTTCTAGCTACCCACCCCCAGCCTAAGCCCTCCCACTGCCCCAGCTAGGCAGTGCATACACAGGAGGCAGACGCTGGCAAGCGTTGCCTCTATTCCCCAGGCATGTGGGTAACAAGACGCTTGGCATGCTCAGATGAAAGGGGGCTCTCCTTGCAAAGGGCCTGGTTGCACAATTCCACTGAGCTCCCTGGAATGGGAAGCTAGTCCCTCTCAACTCGTGATTACCACTGTGGAGATTAAAGGCTTCCTGTCGAGAGAGCAGTTCCCCTGAGCCAAACAACACTGGAGGCTGGCCGGCCGCCATATTGTCAGGGCTGCTCTTGGCAGCCAGGGCTGGAGTGGCAGGCTCTTTCCTTGGCCAACCAGCCTGTGGCAAGTCAAGGTGCCCAGGCTGGAAAAGTCCCTCAGTGAGCACAGCGCTGAGGCCTGAGTGCTTTCTCGACCCCCTCAGCTCCAGTTCTGCCACCTCGACGAGAGCAGCTGCCTTGGTGCGTCCAATGGGGACAGGCTGAAGGGCCTCGCTCAATCACCTTTTCCAAGGCACCCTGAGAATTTCTGATGTGTACTAGAGAGGGAAGAAGGGCACACTGCGGGGACTAGCTCAGGGTTGTGTGAGGGCTGGAGAGGCAAACAGGATCACTGGGTGAGGAGTCAGAAAACAGGACTTGGGCCTCAGCTCTGTAAGGTGACTTTGGGGAAGTCACTTCATTTTTCTGGGCTTCAGTTACCTTGTCAGTGAAGTACGGTGCTCAACCAATTTGCCCCTATCCCCGGAGTGTGGCTCAAGAAGATACGTGGCTGATCACTTCTTCATCCGCAAATTCTGTGGTACTTTCAGACCACTGCCATGGCCGTGGTCCTAAGGAATGTCCTGACCGTTAGGCCAACCTTAGCTGGAAGGAAGAATTACTCGGGGGGCTCCGATATAACAGTGACCGTGTCATATCTTATTCAAAGCCAGGCTCTGAGCGAAGCACTTTATCCTCGCTACCTCGTTTAATCTTCACGACGGCCCTCCAAGGCAGCACTTACCCACAGAACTTTCTGCCGTGAGGGAAATAGTCTATGTCTGTGCTATCCAATACAGTGGCCATATCCCTGTGTGGCTATGGAGCATCTGAAACGTAGCTGGCAGAACCAAGAAAACGAATTTTGTTCATCTTAATTTTAAACAACCATACCTGGCAACTGGCGATTGTATTGGCGAGCACTGCTCCAAGATGTGGACTAGTATTAACTGGCAGCTTCAGGATGACAGAACAGGATTAGAGAAGAAGCAAGGTGACAGAGTGGTAGAGCTGGGATTCAATCCGGATCTCAGAGACTCCAGATCTGGTGTCTATGCTCTAAGCACTGTAGTATTTGCCAGCATGAGTCCCGCCAAGTCTGGGGGGCAGGACTCCCGTCCCACACTGGCCTCTGAGAGGCCAGCCAACACCTCTCTCAGCCTCTAGCGGTCTCCGAGGTCCTGACAGCTCCAACACCCTAAGCCTGTGTGTTTGGGGTGGGGGCATGGAGACAATATAGAAAATATTCCGCTATCTCTAGCCTCCCAGATGCAGAACCATCAGTGTCCACCCTTCCAGGCCCCTCATACCACAGTTCTCACAAGTCACTGGTCTTCTCCATGACCCAACTGTTAGAGCCTTCTGAAGATGGACTACTCACGACACTTCTATGATGTAAATAGTATACTCATTCTACAGATGAGGAAACTGAGGTTCAGAGGGACAGAATAACTTATCCGAGGTCTCACGGCATGATGAGTGGTAGAGCTAGGAACTGATCTCAGATCAGTGTGACTCCAGAGGCTGAGCTCTTAACTTCTGCTGCGTGTGGTCCCTGGGGTGGAGGAGAGGCCCCAGGGACTTATTTGGCTGAAAGTTTGTTTTGGCTCCAAGGCACCCCCACTCCCAGCGGGATCCTTCCATTCTACCCGAATCTAGCAGGGACTCCGTTCTGCCACAGGCCCAACCTTCGGGTCCAATGGGGCTCAAGACCTTCCAGTACCACGGCGGCCCAGTAAGAATCTGGTGCGCGGGAGCCTCTGGCTAGAAAATAAAGGGGATGTAAGCCAGCCGGTGGGGGCCGGCCCTCCTCACCCAGGAGCCCAAACCTACCCCACGTGGGACAGAGGGTTTCATTCCTGAGGGGACCACACAGTGTCCTCTGGCTCAAGGCAACCCCCTGCCCAACAACCAGTGTCCCTGTTGGAGCCAAGGTCCTGACAAAGGCTCAAAGGCCACGTCCAGCACCCTCAATGGTTGAGAATGTCTCCCTTACCCACAGAGGCAGAAGCCACCCACACCCACAGTGAGACCTGTGTTTCTGGGGTCGGCTCTGCGGAGTCCCCAGAGTCTCACGTGCCGTGACCACACAGTGTGCTTATGTGCACTTGTAGGCACGAGCACACTCATGACATGGCGTCAGAGAGTAGAGACAAAGGCTGGAAGCCATCAGTCCTTTTAACCAGAGGGGATTCTCTCTCGGGACTTGGAGAAAGTGCTCCAGAAGCCCAACGCTGGACTTTCTGGAAACATGATCTCTCCATCTTACCGGCCATCCCTCTAGGACAGAATCAGGATCAACTCAAAGCATGCCTTATGGGGAGTGCAGGGTGGAGCAGGCTGAGATCCTCCTTACACACTCACACTCACCACATACACACCCCATTCATACCCACCACACATGCTCAGCACACATGCGTGTGCACACAGGCTCACGCCCTCACAGATTCATTCACATGTCATCACGCACACACATAACACACACACACTGACACTCATGCTCATGCTTACACTCACACCCACCCACACTCACACAGTCACACTCTTACACACCACACACTCACACACGCAGACTGAGCACGGGGGCGGGTGTCTAGAGCAGAGGCAGGACCTAGTCTGTTGTTGTTTCCAAGAGTGTGGAGGAAGTAGGCTCTGCCCCCCCCCACCCCCAACTCTGCTCTTGGAGACAGCTGGGGACAAAGGGAGGCAGAGAACCATCCAGAAGGGCTTCCTCAGCCCAGGCAGGGAGATGCCGCCTTGACGCTGGTCTGGGCCACCACGGGAGATCTCTGGAGCTGCCCTTTCTTCCCCTTGGCCTCCCCTGCTGTCCCGGGGGCCTCCCTGAGGCTCCAGCCCCACTGCCATCTGCAGCCTGGTCAGGGCTTCATGGATTGCTGTGGAGGAAAAGATGGAGCTAGGAAGAGGAA
>NW_006432945.1:3019899-3021815 GCF_000325575.1 Pteropus alecto
AAGAGCGTATCAGGGGATTAGGGAAAGCCCACAAATGGAAAGAACTCCAGCTCGCTGCTCTTTTCTTGGAGATGAGTCTCTATTCACTGCAAGGACAGAGGGCCTGGGTGTCAGGGGAGTAATATCCCTGTGTCTCCCCTATGCTGCCTGTGCCCTTAACCATGAGCCAGGTAGAACGCTCTCCAGCCTGATTAGCCAGAGGCCCTGGGTGTTTCACAAACAGGCCCCTCGAAGCTTCTCAACCAGCCCCAGGAAACCTACCCACGCACCCTGGAGCTGCCTAAGAAGCTTCTGGCTTTGAAACACAGCTTTGTAAACTTTGTTACAGCTGGATCTCCAGGTGATGGCCTTCAGCCCCAGACCTCTGCCCTAGGCCGCTTGTCCACCCCAGGACCCGAACTTCTTCCTGACATGCATACCTGTGGCCCAGGCCTCACTGTGCACTGGCCCAGCAGCCTTGGCCTTACAAACAGGAACTGTATCTTAAACGGTCCCTGGATGTCCACAGGTCTGGAGTCCTAGCCTTGGATGCCCCCACCTCTGGGTCCTGCACATTCTCCTCCCCTCCTTTTGTTCCTGCCTGTGTTCTTGCCAAGGACTGCAGGGGGTGGGGAGGGTGGGCGTGGCGGAAGGCTTCTGCTCAGCAGGCTCGCTTGGCCCTCAGATTCCGTCCTCCATTCCCAGAGCCCCCTGCAGCCCTCGGCATCTTGCGTCCTTTTCATACATCCTGGATGGAGAAGGTCCCTCTTCTGGATCCCTGGCCGGAGCTCCCAGCCTGCACCACGATTGTGTCACAGCGCTCAGAGTCTACAGCTCCAGCCCAAACCCGCTGCGAGTGTGGACAGGAGAGCCCTGGTGGCTGCTTGAGAAGGGCCTCTCCCCTCTCAGGGAAGCGAAGCGAAGAACCTCGATTCTGATGGGAGGGGCAGGCCCGTTGCATCTGATCAGGGAAACCAGGAAGATGGGGAATTCCAGCATCCCTCATCATTAGCCAGAGACTTCACAGCTCAGTTAGCTCGGTGACCATACCTGGCAAAGCACCCTAAGGAAACCCTGTGCTTCACGACAGGTATTCCAGAGTCTGGGCCTGACCCTAACATGAACACGTTTTCCTTTCTTTAAACTTATTAGCAGCAGCTCTTTATATCTAGAGCCTCTCTTCACCCCTCCCCCCTCACCACCCTCACTCCCTTGGCCTGGCTGTCTGGGCCCCATGTTAATGAGACTCTGCCTTGCTCAAGCTTTCTTTGATCCAGGTTTTAATGAGCTCGGCCCTCCCCAGCCAGGCGCCTGGGCCAGGAGAGTCAGCTCCTTCCCAAGGTGCAGCTGGGAAGGGAAGGCTGCAGAGGGTTTTGGTCTCTCTGCTCATCATGGGTCTCAAACTGTTATTGGGATTCCAGAATACTTTGAGAGTGGGCATGGGTCCCCTCAAGGTGCAATCACCATAGGTCCCCCAGAGTGAAGAAGCTGGGCGTACCCCCACCATGCGAGGCAGTGCTACTCATTTATTCACTCATTCATTCAACCAACACATATCTATTGAGTACCTACTTAAGGAGGAGGTAGCCTACTGTGGATGCCCAGGAAGAGAGGACAGATGCAATGGAAGCACAGGGTTGGGGCAGGCAAGGAAAGTAGGGTCTGATACTCACTCCTGGAAAATGTCAAGTGCATTAGCTCCCTGGATTGTAAGCTCCTGAAACCTGTAGGAAAGGCACCATTATTATTATTATTATTTTAAGTTTCTAGAGTCTAGCTCTAAAACTAATACATAAGGATTCCTTTATAAAGGATTAATGGCTAAATGAATAAATGAATGCACAAATGAAGGAATTGTGGTTCTGAGTTTATGGCCTATTGTTTTCCAAAAGGAGGTCTCCAAGTCTGGGAGAACAGGAAGAGGAAGGGAGGCAGCT
>NW_006432945.1:3021852-3027904 GCF_000325575.1 Pteropus alecto
AACTGAGGTGGAAGGTAGGATGCTGAAGCAGGGCAGGCAAAAGTGACAGGGAGCGAAGAGTCAATAGTGGCCTCGGTGTTTATTTAGAATAGGTGAATGGGAATACCAGTGACCTTGGGGTTACTGTCATTCTCATGCCTCTGCAAACCTTCCAGAGGAATGACATTTTTTTCTGGTCTCTCCCATCCTTCTAGAAGCCCTTGGCACTACTCTACAGCATCAGCGTGTGTGTGTGTGTGTGTGTCTGTGTGTGTGTGTGTGTGTGTCTGTGTGTGTGTACGCGCGCGTGCGCGCATGTGTGTAAATATATCAACTACCACAAAACTCAATTCAGTTCCAGTCAACCAACATGTACCAAACTTTTACCAAGGGCCTCCTTAGAATAAATATATAAAATGTGGACCCCTGCTCACAGTCCAGTGGGGCTGGCAGACAAGAAATCAAAAGTGTGGAATATACAAGCAGGATGGTCCTTCACTTAGCCAATCTGATCGAGTCTATTGTGAAATGGAAAGCTCCATGAGGACAGGAACTTGTCATCATGTTCCCAGGGACTGGACCTCACACAGAGGAGGAGAAGAGACTCGGTGACTACAGCTGGAACAAATGAATGCCAAATATGAGCTGACTTCAGGAACCGAAAAACCAGGAAGTAGAAAAATCAAGATAAGAAACTAGAACGACTGGCCCCAAAGGAAATGGAGTTAACTCACGGAACTCTAAGATAATTCTACTTTATAATTTCAGATCAACCCAAGAAGACACGATGGCATCTGTAAACCAGAAAGAGGTTGATAAGGAAAAGGAACAATTGAAGAAGAAAGGTGCTTGGAAATTAAAACTGTGATTGCTACAATAAAATATTTAATATGAGGGCTACTGGAAAAAGGTAAACCAATCTTCCAGAATATAAACTATCAAAAAATAGAGACAGAGAATCAATCTAAAAAGCCCAACATCCAAGAAAGACAATAAAGGGGGGAAATTATCGAGACATTTTCCTAAATCTGAAAAAGGATTCAAACCTTCCAGTTTGAAAGAGCCCAAATACTATACAGCATGGATGGGTAGGAAAAGAGAACCCACGAGAGATGCATTTTCCCAAAATTACCTGGGGCCTTCGTATGCAAAGACAAATTTTGACCACAGACCTTCAGCAACTCCCGCCTGCCATATTTCTACCGGTGGACAGGGCCCTGAGTCATTCCAGCCGGATAGGGCAGAGGCAGGCTTGTGTGGACATTATTCTTGCTTATTGTACGGGCAATAAAAGCAACTAGACTAGGCTTGCCAATCTATTTATATTCTTATAGCCATTCCTCCTGCAACTGCCCCCCCACACCGTACGACCTTCCTCTGAAAGGTTTAAAAACATGGAGTCTGGAGCCACCCTGAGTGGGTTTGAATCCTATCTCGGCCTTTTACCAGTTACGGCAAGTTACTTAACCGTTCCGTGCCTCAGTTTTCTCATCTATAAAATGGGAAGGAAAATAGAACCTACCTCAGAGGGTCGCTGTGAGGATTCTATCATTAATATTTCTGAAGGGCGTATAACAACACCTTTTCTAAGAACAAGCACTAGAGGAGACACAACGGTAACCAATAGAAGAATTGCAAAGAATCATCAAAATAACCAAGTTGGAGGGGGAGGTGGTAGGCAGTAGAAGGTGCTACAGATGAGCTAGATTCCTCGTCGTTCAAACCCAGGACGTTGGTAGACACTGGGGATGGGAAACCGGTATGTGCCGGTTTAAGCTCACCATTTGGAGCTATGGAAGAGACCATCAGCAGAACTAAAACCAGAAACTGTTACAGGTGGTTTCCTCTGGGGACGGGACTGAAGGTGATGAGGGAGTTTCTCATTTTAAGTTGCCTGTGCTGTCCATATAGATATATCTTATTTGTTTGCTTTTAAAACAAGTGGTCTTTTAGTTTCAAGCAAGTTCCTAGGGCAAGTAGTGTGCTGGAGTGGGCCGCGGAGCCACGTGTGCATTTCCATGGGCTGTGGTGGACGTACTTATACCTTGGATACTTACAAATGCTGCAAGCCAGATCTTTTTACTCAGAGAATGGTTTATCAGCACACCACTAGATAAGCCAGTTATCTCTGTGGTAACTTTTAACTCTTTTGAACCCCCCTGCTGAAAACTCCAAAGGTCAGAAGCATGGCAAGCCCCTCTCGCAGGCTGTGTTATCCCGAGACTTAAGAGGAATGAAATGTCACTTCTCTGCTCTTCAGGGCGTTTCTGGTGTGCCCGATACCGGCATTGCAGTCCAGTGAAGGTGTCATACTAGTGACCGTCCCCTCTTGACATGGTAACAGACATGTGAACTCTGGGTGCCAGTTATTCATTTATCCAAAAATATATGTATTGTGTATCTATTACACGTCAAGCATGAGCCAGGGAGCCCTAGTCCCAGGACATGACCTTTAGGGCTACTTCCTGTGTCATCAATAGAGCAAAGTCCCTAGAAACTTGGTAGCTGCTGGAAAGTGTAAATCTTCTTAGACTAGTAGTTCTCAGTCTTGAGAGAGCATCAGAATCACCTGATAGCTGAGCCCGGAGTTTCTGATTCAGTGGAAATCACGGATGGGGCCAAAAAATTTGCATTTTGAACCAGCTCCCAGGTGCCCGGCTGCTGCTGCTGCTGCTGCTGGTCTGGGGAAAACACTTTAAAAATTACTGCTCCATTTATTCTGAAGCAGACTGATTCTCCAAGGCAGGAAAGAACAATGGAAGAAGATTTGCATTTCCACCCTCAAGATACTTAATTAGAGTCTCCTGGCTCAGAGACTGCCCTGAGCCAGGAAAAGGGCTGGCCCGAGACCTGTTCCCCCTGTGGATGCAAAAACACACTTGTGAAAATGCAAGCACACTTGCATTTGCTCACTGGCAATTTTAGACTTCAACAGTATAGACCATTCCTGCAGATCTTTCGCATGGTGGTTAAGTGTGTGAGGTCTGCAGTCTTGAAGCCCCAGCTTCAGACCTGGCTCTGCCACTTGGCAGCTGTTGGACCCTGAGCAAATTACCCTCTCCCTGTGGGCTGTCATTTCAACTGTCAGTTGGGGTTAATAATAGTATCGACCTCACAAGATTGTTCTGGGGCACGTGCTAGATGGAGCGGTGGCTAAAAAGTACAGAGTGCACAGTACATGCCTCACACTGGGAGGCCATTGCTAGCCTTGACAGAAATAGCAGGACTGAAATGATCGATTCGTGTTTCTAACTAAATATTTGTATGAGAGGTCGTTTGGATTGGGGGTGGAGGGGTGTTCGTTTTTAGTGTGCACTCTGTGTCACTCATCAGATTAGCATTTGGGGTCTGGGACAGTCACCTTCCTCCTATATCTTCTGATGGTGCTCTGCTCCCAGGGGCTTTTCCATCCAGTGCATGGACAGAATGAGAGAGAGAACTCGGTTGTCCCAGCTCCACACTGGAAAAGAGAAGGAGTTAAGAATTCCAGGGGCAGCCTCTGGCTCAGAAATTTCCTTTCTCTGAAATAGATATTTTTTTAAAAGAAGAAGAGAGGAGAAATTAAGTTTGTATATGTGTGTATGGGCTGGTGCGTCAGCTAAGAGCAAGGGACCGAGTGCTGGCGTCTGCTGGCAGACGGTCTGTGACCGTAAGTCAGGACCTACGGGATGAAATCCACCATGGCCAGGCCCGGCCCAGGCTCTGTGGCTCCGAGCCAGCCTGATCACGCCGCCTTTCCACAGACGTTCCTTCCTTCTGCTTCCCGGACCTACGGTTGCCACATTTAGCAAATCAAAATTCAGAACAGCCAGTTAAATTTAAATTTCAGATAAATAATAAACACCTTTTTAGTATAAGCATGTTTCATGCCCTACTGGGGACATGTACTAAACTACTTTTTTACTGTTTCTCTCAAGTTTAAATTTAACTGTATGTTCTGTAGTTTTTCTGGCAATCCTGCCTGGGCCCAGAGTGTCCCGTTCAGCTCATCTACTTAGGGAACTTATCCTTCAAGGCCCTGACCGGATGTCAATTCTCCGACGCTTTCTCTGGTGCTCTACTCCACCCCAGACAGATTTCACTGTTTTAGCCCTGTGGTCCCATCTCACACCCAACCATCAAGGACAGGTTGGCCATCTCCCCCGTCTGCCCCACACTGTGTCCCTGGCTCATGGGTCAACCTGTCATGTAACACCCCCCCGCGCCTGGGTGCCCAGAACCTAGAAGGACCAATGCTGAGAAAAGAGATGGAAAAACATCAAAAACAAAGACAGAAGATAAAGCAAAGAGAACATGTCTCTGACTCTGTAGACATGTTATAGCTCCGACTGGCTCCCACATTAGAACTTTATGTGCTTACTTGATTCTTTGTAGACTCTCTGAATGGCGAAAAAGAGAAGATAAGGTTTACTGAAAACCAGCAGCAACTTTCTCTCTTAGGAACTCATGTCATTATTTAAGGTTCTCCCTATAGGTGTTCTCCACCCCAGGGGTCCCCAACCCCCAGGCCACACGCTGTAGGAATCTGGCCACAAAGCAGGAGGTGAACCATGAGGGAGTGAGCAAAGCTTTATGTGTATTTGCAGCCGCTCCCCAGTGCTAGCATCACCGCCTCAGCTCCACCTCAGATCATCGGGCATTAGATTCTCATAAGAGCACCGGTCCCTGGTGCTAAAAAGTTGGAGACAGCTGCTCTACCCTATAGATGATCTAAATTTCCTGAGTGACTTGATTGGAAAGAAGAACACTCAATGGGAGCAGAAAGGAGGGCCAAGGACATAGATCTCGAATGATTCTGTTATGAGAGAATTTGGGCCAATAGTGGAGCCTGAATATTGGGGACACAGGCTGTTCCCATTTTCAGATCTCAGAATCTTGGTGGGAGTCGTGTGGCTTTCCGGGCTGTCTGTGGCTGCCCTTCCAACCGAATCTCACGGGCCTTTCCTAGGCTGTGGGGTTCCTGGGATTTACTACAGAGTTAGGGCTGCAGGCTCCCTCCCCGCCCTGCCTCTCTCATGAGTCATCATCTCCAGAAGGAGAACAAGGCAAGTGGTATCTCTACGGCGGGGCCCCTGGGTAGGGAAGCTGCCACTTTATCTCGACAGCCCTGGTGCTGCTGACTTTATCCACAAAAAAAAAAAGGCCAAGAAGCCAACTGGTAACAAAGCCATTTTCCTTCCCCACAGGGCAAATCCTAGAAGAAATGCAGCCAGACTTCTCAGCCGGAAGAGTCCACAGGGCCCTTTCAGTACCTGGCCAACAGCCCTGAGGTTGCCCTCCTCAGCCCCCAGGAGGATATGGAGCCTGAGAGAGTCTCCAGAAGGGAGGCCTGGTCAGAGCACTGACTGCAAGGCCCCCTGCATGTCCAGGTCCCTGTACCTCCTCCATCCTGTGCCGAACCGACTCTAGCCTTGTGGCTGCAGGAGCTCTGCATGCACCCCACCCAGCCTGAGAATCCAGAGCAAAGCCCTTCCAAACCAGTGATCTCAGCTCTGGAGCTCCAGCCATAGCGGTTGCTGAGTTTGGACCCAGTAGAGGATGCAGAGGCCCTACCAGAGGCACTGGGGAGTGGGGAGGGAGACAAGGATCTCTCTGGCCCAGAGCCAGAGACGTCCCATAAACATCTGTGGGGGCGGGGCACGGCCAGCTGCCCTGGAAGGGGAGAGAAGAGAGAATGGAGGGAGGTGGGCCAGGATGACTCCATGACGTAATCACAGGCCTAATTTACCCAGCAGTGCCAAGGGTGTGAAGCTTTGCTTTGGGAGCTGCTATAATTATATCTCAGATGGAAATAATAATAATAATAATAATAATAATTGTCTTCTACATGTTGCCACTTGAGCAGGGCTGTTGAAAGGGTGGGAAGAGAAAGCAGCACCCTTTTCTCCAGACCAGCCTGTCAGCCTCCCAGGTAGTTGTTCCCGGGTCCAGTCAGGCCCAACTTTTTCCGCGCCTCCCTCACCCTGACAGGGGAAACGGAGGAAGTGATCTGACTGTAGGCCGTCAACACCATGGCCTCGGCGGTCGCTGTCGGGAGCCAGAGGAGGAAAGGGTTCTGTGAGTCTTGAGCCCT
>NW_006432945.1:3028400-3037914 GCF_000325575.1 Pteropus alecto
TCTTTCCTGCTCTTCCTTGGGAACCAGGGCTGGCTGGGCTCATGGCTACTATCTGTGACTCGAATCAGAGGAGAGCTCACTATTGCATGTGAGCCTGGAGACCTCGGCCTCCCCTGCGACAGCCTCATGCATCCCTAACTCCTGACCAAGAAGAGAAGCGGAGGAGGCTAAGGAGAGAGGGAGGCTCAGAGAGGGCGGTCAGACTCTGGTCCTGACGCATTCGTGACCGTCCTTACTCCCGGACTGTGATGGGGCTAAGCAGCGGAGCCTGCTCCTCGGTGCCATTCATGAGATCAGGCGATTCACACTTGTAAAATGCAAGTCGGGTGTCAAATCCTTGACATTTAACGGCCCATCTCCCATGGCAAGGCTCTTTGTAACTGGAATGTCACCCCTGGGGAAGGGACAGAATGGATTAACAGGAGAGAGATGATGCCTGAGCCTTGGGTCTTGGGATGACAACAGCAAGAATAGCTCCGATGTTGAGATCACAAAATCTGTGGCCGCACTGAGCCCTTCCCTGCGCGACCTCATTCATCTTTTCAATTTATAACGTGAGTGCTACTATTAGACCCACTTTAAAGATGAAGACAGTGAGGCTTAGGATGGCAAATAACTTGCCCCAGGTCCCATAGCCAGCAGCGAACCCATCCGGGGCTGTCTGGCTTCGAGTCCACCCTCTGAGTATCTGTGCCGCATCCCCTTCTGCAACTAGCAGCCTTGACCGCGGGGCTCTGTGGTTCTAGATGCTCTGTGGCTCCTAGACCCTCGAAGCTGCAGCTTCATTCTCATGCACTTGGATGATGGCCCCAGGAGTAGGGCGAGGGGAGAGACACCAATCGCCAGAGGTAGAATCCATGTGTGACTCTCGGAAATTACGTATGAGCCTCGGTTTCCTCATTTGTCAAACTAGCACAGTGATTGATAGATGTGCCTTAGCGATGCAGGAAAAAATACAGGAGCTACAGTGTATAATCCAGTACCTGGTCCAGGTTTCAGTTTTACTCTTCAGCAAGGCATTCTACTGCTCAGCCTCAGTTTCCTCACTTGAAAATGAAAAGAATGACTTCCAACGTCCTTGATTGCTTCTCTCTCTTCAGGTTATCCTTTACCCCATCCTTCCCCCAGGCTGGGGAGATGGAGGAGATAGCCAAGTGACCCCTGAGCTTTCTCTGCTGAGCTCATTGGTGATTTTTGACCTCAGCTTTGAGAGGTGTGTTCACTGGGGGCAGTGGGGCCTGTGGCAAGAGGGGGACAGGACCAGTTTATAGCTTTGTTTTATGGGAGGAACCAGCATCGTCCAGGCCCCGGAGACTGTCTGGTAACCTAACAGCTGGGGAATGGACCCTGGGGACATTTTGCCTTCAAGGGCAAAGCATAATAGGAGGTTTCTGTGAAGACCTACTGCAGAAACAAACAATGGTGCCCATATGTAACACTTTAAGGCCATGAACACCCTCTCCCAAACACCACTTATCCCCCCAGCCCCAGGGTTTCAGTTAGTAAGGCCACCACCAAGCCATTCATCCAGCTCCCACATACTTTTGAAGGGCGGATGCGGGAGCATCATTAATGGTGGCAGTTCTGTCAACTCTAGCCAGCCTCGGGACTCCAGAGCCGGTGGAATGGGGCAAGGCTCACCAGACCGGTGTCGGAAAGCTGCAAGTTAGGAGTATGTTGAGAGATGAAGGTTGGAGAAGTTTCTCCAGCCTGCTTTGGGATCCAAGCTGCCACGGCCTTCCTGCCTGCCTAGCTGCTCATCAGTAGAAGGTAGAGTAGGCTGCCTAACGTGCCTTCCTGTTCCTCTTCCTGTGGAATTTCCCCAGCAAGGGCCGTACCAGATGCCTCCATGTGCCTTCTGGTTCAGTGTCCAACCCTCTACGGGGGGCAGCTAGCCAAGAGGAGAGCCTGGAAGCCAGGGGAGAGAGATAGATGAGTAAGGAGGTGACCGCAGCAGGCCGGCATGGCGCAGTCCCTGCCAGAACCAGGCCGGGGAACGCTGGCCTCGTTCATGGCTCCCGTGGCTAAAGACACACACATTGGGATGGGAAATGGCCTGGTGTCAGCCAGAGAGGGAGAAAAGAGTGTGGTGACCTTCCAAGATACCCATCTCAGGGAGTTAGGCCTCCTCCTTGCTCCCTGAAGGCCCTGAAGCTGGGGTATGAAACAAGCAGAGGTCCAGCATGGGATGAGAAGGACCAGGAGGGAGCCACCCATGAAGGTCACTGTCCTGGGAGCTGAGAGGGAGCCAAGATAAGTAAATAGAGTTTTTTAAGACTTCTGCCAAAACATCTGCAGAAATGTCATGAAAGAGGTGAGTGGAGCTTTGTGGATGGGCTTCTGGTCTCATCTCCCCTTCACAAACCTGCTCAAGATCAGCCATCAAGCTTCAGTAAGCCTCCTCAGACCCTGAAGAACAGGCCCGCTCCTCCCCCTCCCCGCCCCAGCCACGGCGTTAACTAACACGAGGGCCCTGGGCTCGGCATCCAAAGACCCGAATTTGAATTAATGACTTAACTTGCTGGGCATCCCTGAGAAAGTTAGCTTCTGCCCACTGCTGTCCCAAAACTGCTGTTGTCAGCATCTCTAGAAACTTCCACGAGGCCCAGCGACGGGCTAGTTCTCTCCCTCGTCTTTCTCATCAGCAGTGTTTGACACGGCCTGTTCCCTCCCTCCTCCCAGAAAGACTTTCCTTCCTCGCCTTCCAGAAGAGCAGGTTTCTCAGGGCTCCTCCTCGTGCATCGAAGGCCCTCCTCATCTTCCTCAGCTGGTCCCTCCACATCTCGCCAATCTCTGGCTGCTGGGCCCACGCCTATGCCTTAGCATGATCACGCAGAGTCAGAACTTTAAGCCGCATCTCCACACTGATGACCTGCAACTTCCCAGTCCAGTCTCCCCCTGAACTCTACACTTTCTTGACATCACCAACTGGACATCCAACAGGCATCTCGAACGGACATGCCCAAGGATGTGGAGAAATCAGAACCCCCTACGCCCTGCTGGCTGGAGTGTAAACTGGCTCGGCTGCTGTAGAAAACAATGAGGCAGCCCCTCAAATGGTTAAATATAGAAATCCACATGACCCAGCAATTCCACTCCTTGGTACGTACCCAAGAGAAATGAAAACTATGTCCACACAAAAACTCGCAGATGAAGGTATTACCAAAGATATAGTATCAAAATTCATGAATTATTATCTACTTTTTAAAATCAATTCGAGTCACATCAAAGTTAGGCGCAAAGTCGTACCACCTGTTTTGCATTCCGACACGCATAGTTGACTAGCGCTTCTTCCTCACTCTTGGCTCGGAATATCTCATGGTCCTGTGTATACTAGGGGGTGATGCGGGGGGTGGGCGGGAAGACCCACTGATCAAAATAGCAAAGGAGGTGGGGAAGGCAAACAAGGTGGGGACCAGAATTTGCTCTAAATTTTGCTTCTACCTGGACGTACCTGCCTCCCTCGTTAGATCAGATTTTTTCTAGTAGTCTTCTGTCGAAGACAGTGAGCCCTGTGAGAAAGGGCTATGCCTCTCCCATCAGACTGGGAGCCTCTCTGGGGTAAAAACTGTGTCCTTGCATCATTCTGGGAGCTTGCTGAAGGCAGAACTAGAAGCCCTCTTCCTTAGTTCTCACAGCTGTCCCCCTCCAGCCCAGTGTTCCCCTCACAGAGCTGCCAACGACAGAGCAGGGGTTACTGCTGGACAGGAGAGCTAATGGCCACAAGAAGATGCTGCCAGTGGAGTCTTGTGCCAATATGGGTCTTGGCAGCCAAGGTACTCCCAGGCCGTGTCTTGTGTGGTGGGAATTGTGGGTTTTGCCATCTCAAGCTAAGTCTTCTGTGGTTTTCCCCAAGAAACCACAGGTTGTGTTATTGGCTTGAGATTTTTCCCACCCTGTGGCCTAGTCTTAGGTCAGAGGGAGTCCCCTGAAACCCCTGTATTTTATCCCCCCCAGGTGGAACCATGCGTCTTGGTCCCTGAGGAATACAGTGAGGGGTGACACCCATCACAGGGCTGGGATCCTAGGGGCAGACCCATCTTTGCAGGTGGACAAGAAAAAGATCTCTGCTGACAGCTTACTCAGCCCCAACAGCTCGTCTCTCCACACCTGGGGAAAGCAGCCAAGGCCACAGGCCTGCACCTGGCTGGAGAATGCTCAGGGCTGACAGCGTGCTTGCTAAGCTCTGTCTGTTCCTCTCACCTCCATCTCATGAAATTTCCAAGGGAGGCTGTATCTGGGGGACAAGTGCCCCAAACCGTGTAGCCATTATACAAAAAATGGCTTCTTTTTTTGACCATTTTGGAGTTTGTATCCCAGTTCTGTCACTTCTTATGTGTGACTTTGGGCAGACCCACCTGGCTTTGCCAGGTCTCAGCTTTGTCATCTGTTAATTGCAAGAATTAACTAAGGAGATGTTTATAAAGCAGTTCTTACCAGTGCTTGGTAAATAGTAGGCTCTCCCTAAATGTTATTTTACCTTTGTTGTTGTTACTGCTATCCCTTCTTACTATACTTCTGGAAGCTTCTGGCGGGTTGGTTACAACACAAACATATAAGACCTACACAAATACAGGGTATGTTTGAGTCCTACTTGATCAGATGAGAGAAGAATGAGGCCCCAGGGCCATCCTCACAGGGCTCCAAACAGAGACAGCTGTCAACTGAAAGAGGCCTCACTGTAATGCAGTCACACAACCCTCGCACCATATTTATCAGATTTATTCAGGTGAGGGGGAGAGTTGGCCCATATCTTTCCTGCATCTCCCAGTGAGAGCGTCCCACCTCTCATGAGACCTGGGAGATGCAGGCATTCTTGAGAACCCACCCTCCTGCCCTGGGAGGATGAAGAGCTGGGTCTGCTTTTTATCCTTTTCAAGGCAATCGAGGATTTTAAGTGACATGTTTTATTTGATATAGTTACAGGCTATAGCTCAATGGTTGAGAATAATGCTATGCAATAGAACTTTCTGTGATGACGAAATGTTTTATATGTGCACTGCCCAGTATGGTCACCATTAGCCATGTGTGATCCCTGGGCACCTGGGATGTGGCTAGTGTGACCGAGGAACTGGATTTTTCATTTTATTTCACCTTAATTAATTTAAGTGTAAGTAGTCACGTGGAGCCAGTGGCTATGGTATTAGACAGTTCAAGTTTAGAGCATGGCTCTGAGCTGGGCAGACTGTGGCAGGCAAGACGTGGCATTTACCTTCCTTGAGCTTTTCTCTCTTCTGTGTTGAAGATCATAATGGCACCTGGCTCGTGGGATCTATTTGAGGGTTAAATAAGGAAATGAATATAAAGCACTTAGCACAGTAAGAAGTCAATAAAGACTAGCTATTATCATTATTCTTTATAATATCTAAGCTTCAGGGGCCTTAGTCATTCAGTCACCAAATAGCTGAACACTTATGATGTGCCAGGTGCAATTCTAGGCACTGAAGATGCAACAATGAGTGTTCAAGATCTGCCCTCTCCAGGAATATCTATCTGACTGACAGGAACTAACAGGTATTCAAGGGCTGTGGTGGAGTAATGGTGATAACTCTGGTGTTGTAGGATCCCAGAAGGGACATCCAAAATAATCTAAAATGGGAGAAGGAAAGAGGTCAGGGAAGACTTCCTGGAGGAGGCAATAATGCATTTTCTATATTTACTGGCTCAACTTGACCAAAACCCACCATCACTTGACCTTGTCTCTATAACTTCTTATATTAGTTTTCTTTGCTGCTGAAACAAATTACCACAAACTTAGTGGCTTAAAAAAACACATTATTATTTTACAGCTTTGGAGATTTGAGGTCCAAATCTAGAGAAGATTTAGCTCCTCTAGAGCTAAAATCAAAGTGTCAACAGGACTCTAGTGGACAGTCCGCTTTCTTGTCTTTTCTAGTTTCTAGAGCTTTCTTTCATTCTTTGACTCAAGACCCCTTATTTCATCTTCAGAGCCATAGGATCTTTAAATCTCCTCTTTCTCTCTTTCTCCCCCACCCCCTCTCTCCCCTACACTTTCTCCTATATGGACCCTTTCGCTTACATTAAACCCACCCAGATAATCCAGAACAATCTCCCCATCTCAAAATCTTTAATTTAATCCTGCAAAATCCTTTTGCTATATAAGGTAACATATTAACAGATTGTGGAGATTAGGATGTGAACATCTTGTTTTTTTCTTTTTTAAACACTTTAGTGACATATAATTCATGCCATACAATTCACCCATTTAAAGTGTACAATTCAGTGATTTAGGATATTCATAGATATGTGCAACCATCACCACAGTCAAGTTGAGAACATTCTCATCACTTCAAGAAGAAACCCTGTACCCTTCAGCTTTCCCCACCTACATTCACCTGCCCCTCACCCCCTACCCCAAACAACCACTAATCTACTTCTTGTCTTTATAGATTTCACTATTCTGGACTTTCATATGGATGGAATTATACAATATGTCTAACTGTCTCTGTCTAACTTTCACTTAGCATAATGGTTTTGAAGTTTATCTGTGTTGTAGTATTTGTCAGTACTTCATTCTTTTTTATGGTCAAATAATATTTCATTGTATGGATGGACTAGATTTTGTTTGATGAGCATTTGAGTTGTTTCCATCTTTTGGCTGTTATGAGTAATGCTGCTATAAACATTTGTGTACAAGCTTCTGGCTGTTATGAGTAATGCTGCTATAAACATTAGTGTACAAGCTTTTGTTTGATGAGCATTTGAGTTGTTTCCATCTTTTGGCTGTTATGAGTAATGCTGCTATAAACATTTGTGTACAAGTAATGCTGCTATAAACATTTGTGTACATCTGTTTTTAATGCTCTTGGATATATAGCTAAGAGTGAAATTTCTGGGTAGGGTGTGGACATCTGGGCAGGGGGCATTATTCTGTCTACCATACTCTTACTTCAAAGTCTTGAAATACTCTAATGACTAAGGCCAGCCTGTGGCAAATGTATTCACTTTGGTCAGGAGTGCAGCTATCACTGCACAGAGAAGCAAATTCATGGGCACACATGGGCAGCAGTGTTGGGATGGGGCGGTGCTGCTGATGACCACAGCAGGGATCAGTCATTTCAACCCTGCTCACACCTCCCCTCTAAATAGTTCACAAGCCATCTGGCAGTACTTTCTTTTTACTCTAGGAGTCTGAGATAAATCCTTTTTACAAACTTCTTCTACTGGAGCTGGTCTGAGTGGGTTCCTGTTCCTTTCATAAGACACTAATAATACCACAAGGTGGTTCTGAGTATTTGCTGAAGGCTCAATGAGAAAACTCATATGAAAATCAAATATTTCAGAAATGAATATGGGAGGGAGACTCAAGTTGAATTCAAGCTCTGTTCAAGCCGAACCAAGCACGAAGAGACCACAAAACCCAGGTGGTAAAAATGCAAGAAGTGGTGGAGCAGATCAGGAGGTGATAGGAGCTGATCAGGGGAGATCCCTGGAAGGGACAGCAGTGGGAGGAGGGGCTGGCAGCCAGCTGAGCAAACGGAACTTATTGTGAACACATATGAGGCACCTCTGGCACTTTCAAGAATGGTCATGAGAACTTTACAGAGAGCCAGGAGTCTGGCTAGGCAAGAGGGCAGGAGACAGAGTGACAGAAAGAGTCACAGTTCAGTACTCTATATTCCAAGAAACAATTCTGTACCCTTTTAGTCAGATTTCCAGCCAAAGAGAACAAAGTGCCTGACAGGTTGCTTCCTGGAGACCACCAGAGAGGGGACATGTGGCATCTCCTTGCTTGGACAAGGTTCAGGGATCACTGCATGGACAGTACCTTTCATTCCTACTCTCTCTGGACAGCTTATAACCACAGCCTCTCTCCAGGAGCCACCATTAATTAAGGGCTTAAATTAAAAAGAGTTAATGTTTTTTGCAAGGGAACAAAGGTTGAATCAAATTGGCCAGCCTGGGCTGGAGACCTCAAAAGAGGCAGGGGCCAGAAAAGAGAGTTATCTGGACATAGACAACTAAACAACTCTTATTATGGGGCAGGCCACCAGGGGGAAGGAAGAGAGCATAGAGTGGGGCAGGAGAAGGGAGAAGAACTCAAAAGTGGGCAGTGAGGAGAAAACTAGAAAATATAGGAAACTTCTCGTCAAGATGGTGTAGGAGGTAGACATTGTGCTTGCCTCCTCTCACAACCACACCAAAATTACAACTAAATTACAGAACAACCATCATTGGGAGTTGCCTGAGGTCTAGCTGAACAGAAGTCATACAACTGGGGACACAGAGAAAAACCACCCTTCAGACTGGTAGGAGGGGTGGAGCCACAAAACAGGCTGGTTCTATAACTGTGTGTGGCGGTTGAGAATCGAGACGGGGATATCTCGGCGTGGCCTCTGTAGGCATCTCTAATCCCAGCACGGATGGAGGCCATCTGCAGATTGCTTGGTGACTCTTGCCAGGTGGCCCCAGGCAGTGCACAGGTTGTGGCTGAACTTGGCCTGCTGTGGGGCCCCTCCCAGGAGACCCTGGGGCTGGCACACCAGTGGCCAACTTGACCAGAGCTGGAGCACCACCCAGGGCTGCATCTGAAGACAACATTCACAAAGGGCAGACTGGGCAGGCACCAGAGCTCTGCTAAAGCGAACGTCTTCCTTAGGGTCAGCTCCTTCACTGGTCAGTCCACACAACCAATTGGCCTGAGGCTCAATCCCTCCCATTGAAGTGTGAACAGCAACCAAGGCTCAACTACAACAGGAGGGCACACACAACCCATACAAGGGACATACCTGGAGCACCCAGCTCAGGTGACCAGGGGAAACTACACCACTGGGTCCTATAGGACACCTACTATATAAGGCCACTCTACTAACACTGGGGGTTTTAGGAGTTTTACCTAATACAGAAAAACAAAGACAGGGAGACAGCCAAAATGGGGAGGCAAAGGAACATGTCCTGAATGAAAGAACAGAGCAAAGCTCCAGAAGAAGAACTCAACTAAATGGAGACAAGCAATCTACCAGATTCAGAGTTCAAAAACACTGGTTATAAGAATGTTCAATGAACTTAGGGGAAAAGTAGGTGAACTCAGTGAGAACTTTAACAAAGAGAGAAAACATAGAAGTGGAGATAGAAACCATAAAAGGAACCAGACAAATAAAGAATACAATAACTGAATTGAAGAATACATTAGAAGGAACCAACAGTAGACTACATGAAGCAGAGGACTGAATCAACAATTTGGAAGATAAAGTAGCAGAAAATACTCAATCAGAACAGCAATAAGAAAAAAGAATTTTTAAAAAATGAGGATAGTTTAAGGGGCCTCTGGGACAACATCAAGAGCACCAATATTCGCATCATAGGAGTGCCAGAAGGAGAAGAGAGAGAGCAAGGAATTGAATACCTATTTCAAGAAATAATGACTGAAAACTTCCTTAACCTGGTGAAGGAAATAGACATACAAGCCCAGCAAGGGCAGAGAGTTCCAAACAAGATGAACCTAAAGAGGCCCACACCAAGATACATCATAATTAAAATGCCAAAGGTTAAA